>NC_035448.2:80727303-80897556 GCF_002127325.2 Helianthus annuus
TTCTAATCAGATTTTCAAAATCAATCTGTTTAAGCAGACCTTTCAAGAGGTCCAATTATAGAATAATACTTTATAACCCGAGGGACTTAACTACACTGTTGAAATCCATTAAGGGTTTAAGATAGTATCTTTGGATATCCCATTATGAATCTCTCGTATGAAGATATGAAAGATTCTATGAGGATTTGGATGGATCACATACAACCACAAAATATGTAAGAAAATACATAAGCACAAATTTAGTTAACTTGATTCTTTATTTTGTTATCCTTAGGTATGGATATTAAGGCACACTAGGAATCCAACCTATGGATTTCATTTGGCACTTTAACGATTTATGAAGATCTATCTATAAAGATAGAGGGATTCTCAATAAGTGTTTGACTTTGTTTCTTAAAAGAAACAAGAGTTTAAGGTTCTTGGGGAGATCACAAGTGATCATAATATGACAGAACCATACGAGTAGTTTGTCTTTGGGTTGACATCATAAAGTTGCATCAAGCATTCACACAAACGCAGAAATAAAAACAACAAATCTTTATTTATGTAACAACGGAATTGTCTTGAAGTGTCAAAAGATAGCAACTAAGGTAATACAAAACATTAATTGTTTACTGCTGCATCATTGTTCATGTTTGCCTCATTGATGTTGAACACTCGTCCATGCGCTGGAGGTATGTTAACAAGCCTTGGGCAATTGTTCCTGTAGTGGGTAAGGTCACCACAATTATAACATGACCCTGGAGGGAACCGTGCTTGAACAGCAGCAGGGTTTGCAGCAGCTTGATTTGCATAACGACAAACATTGATCAAATGTCCCAACTGCCCACAGTGGGTACATTTGTGACACTGCTCTTGCTCTAGATGATGACGGTTGCATTTGTTGCACAACGGTGCAGTACCAACATAGTTTTGTCTTTTACGAGGTTGTGTTGGCTGGTTTGGTGCAACTTGTTTGTCTTGAGCAGTTACAGCGTAGCTTTGAGAGGCTTTGCGCTTTTTCTTCTTGGGCACCTCAGCACTTTCTTCCTTTGTTTCCACATGAGCAGTCTTGTCAGATGGTCTTAAGTCGCCCTTCCGAAACAGCTTGTGCTTCCTGATTTGGGATTCAGTCAGAGAGGCAGCCAATTCAATGGCTTGTCTGACAGTAGTAGGTTTCCTGCCAGTAACGATGTCCTGAACTACGTCAGGAAGCCCATCAATGTATTTCTCAATCGCCTTATCCAGAGGCGTAACCATAGTAGGGCATAACAAGCTCAATTCCTCATAGCGATCAGTATAGGCTCGATGTTCCCCACTGTCTTGCTTTAAATCATCAAATTCCCTTTCTAGAGCCCTAAGCTCATGACGAGGACAGAACTCCTTCATCATAAGAGCCCTAAGCTCGGCCCAAGTCTGTGCTAATGCAACCTCTGCACCGCGGTCTCTCATAACCTCGTTCCACCACGTAAGAGCCCTCTTCTGAAACACACTCGAAGAAAACTCGACCTTGCGATTTTCAGGACACTGAACGTGACGGAAAGTATTCTCAATGCTCTCGAACCATTGAAGAAGACCAGTTGCTCCCTCAGAACCATTGAACTTGAGCGGTTTAGCTGAGTTAAGAATCTTGAAATTGCATGGAGCATTGTTGTTGTTGATGGCTTGAGTTATTTGAGCATAAAGAATTGGGAAGGCAGCAGCCATTTGTTGCGCGATGATTTCCGCCAGTTCGGCATTCGCCATCTGATTGTCGCGTCGAGGAGGCATTCTAAAAGAGGAAACATGAGAGGAAACGAGTGAGAGAATTAGGCGAAAAAGAATGAGATGAAACAAATCTGAGGAAAGCAAGGATAGTGGCCGTCTGTCTGTTACTACAAAGCAACAAACGACCTGGTGATTAATCAAAGCAAATAGGTCAAAAATAATGTATCGCGAAGACATGCTCGCCTATAAGTGGACACTCACCCCAAGAGTTCCCAGATAAGAGTGACTGGTCCGATTATGTGGATTTGTACGAACACTCTAGCCTTAGACAGAAAACTCAGGGTACAGGCACCCACCCTTCCAGTTTGCATCTGTTCACAATATTTAGACCAACTTTGACGAGAGTTTTGAAAATTCAAAGGGGTTCAAAACCTTATAACAGAGGGTTCAAAACCTAGTAATCAATCATCCTAGAACAGATGATTAGTTTTCAAAGCGGTTTTGAAATTTATGTTCTTGTTGCGGTCGTCGCCTAAGGATAGGTGACGGTGTTGTTTTATGACTAAACGCAAGTAAACTCGCGTTAGGGTCCTAGGAAGGTTATAGACTAGGTCAAAGCATTACTAATAACCTAATTCCCTATAACCATGAGCTCTGATACCAACTTTTCTGTCACACCCCGACCACGTAGAACATACAAAACGTGGCGGAAACGTCGGGGAGTGTTGTAACAGAATCATTGTTTCATAACACATGGAAATTTAAATATTGTTTTATTGATTAAATGAACTCGTTGTTCTATTACAATCACATAAGTACAACTATGATCTTCCAAGTTTTAAAGTTGCTAAGGCACGAGTCCATCCTAAATGTAGCATGCATCAACAATCATCTCAAGACAGCACCTGAAACATGTGTAAAAATAGGTACGTCAGCATAAAAATGCCTGTGAGATACATAGGTTTTGTGAAAACGGAGTTCATGACTTATGTTTGAGAAAAATGTTTAGTCATGAACTTTGTAAATTTGCTTTGTCTTGTAAATCATTTGAAAAACGATAGGATCAGATGATATGTATAAATAAGAGAATAATGTATGGTTAACTGAATAACCATGTAAAATGAGTTTGTATAAGTTAAGTTGTTTGAAAAACAATGTTTTAATAAAACGTTTATGGTATATATAAAATATACCTTGGTTTTAAGAAAGTTGAATAAGTAATATATTAAAATATATTTCAGTTCCAATATTGTTAACCCAAGTGTACTAAATAACGCCACGGTATGTAATGTAATGAAAACACTTATATATAAGAAGTACCAGCGGCGTATCTACCATGTTTTCATCACATTACACTCGTTCCGTTATCTAAACACTAGCCAAAACCAAATCGTTTGATAGATAGTATATTAAATATACTTTAGTTGTTCAAAATAATAGTTTTCAGTAGTATATTACAAGTATACCTTGGATTTATAAATAACACATTAAACCATGTTTTAGTTTTGTAACTAACATATCAGTATATGCTTTGGATGTGATAAATAACATATTAAACTATGTTTTAGTTATGTAAGTAACATATCACAATATGCTTTGGATGATTACAAAATATATGTTGGTTCTGTACAACACCACACATGAGAGTATATCAAACTATACTTTTGGGAGTATATCAAAATATACTTTAAAGGTGCGATTTAAGAATTCATTCAGACCTGGTGCATCAAACTACACCTTTGAGACTATAGGGATACCACAAAGGAAATCCCTATTTGGATGGAGAAACGAATTGGTTTCAGACATTCCATGACAACAGGAATGGGGTGTCTAGTCCTATAGCGCTATATCATACTACCAATCGGTCTGGTGAACAAAATAAGTACTATTCCAACAATTACTTTTGTAATTTTTGAGAAATCAGTGTTTAAACCATAGATAGTCATTTTGTTTGTCAAAAGATAAATACTAACATGTATAATCAATTATACTTTGAAATCATGAAAATAACAGATAGGTACACATGCTTCACCCCAAAACAGTTTGGAAAACAGTAAAAGAGGGGTTCAATGTACTCACCTGAGATTGCTTTGGATTCCTTGTATAATAACCGGATAATGCTAAAGATCACGGAATATCAACGGCACCTAATAGGTAGCTTATGTTAATATACCGGATCAAATCGGAAGGATCGGACAGTACGCGGGTTCGTAAACCAAACGAGTATGGAGACTCGTGTAATATGGCTTAGCAAAGCCTACCTACTAAAAATGAAACCTAATCTAAGTGCTTACGGTCCATCACGACCCGTTTAGGTAGCTTATGCTACCCTAACGCGTCGTTCGCGTAGAACGCGTTCGGAACGCCTAACATTGCGACCACACGGTATAACCTCGGAAGGTTATAGCTATGGTCACCTAATGTGTTTGGTCGGGTCCTAATGACCGACCAAATGGGTCGGGTTCGAAAGTATAAGCGATGGTTTAAATCGCTTACCTTACGACCCTATATAAGCACTAAACTAAAAGTGACGGGCTAAGCATGTTAGAACATGCTTAACTAAGTTTAGAAACAGGCTTGGCATCAAAACAAACGGCTTTGATGCCCACGAGTAGTTTGGTTACAAAGTACGCAAGAATGCGCATTTTGGCCGAAACTACGACTCGTCACTGAGACTAGATAACGTGGTAATCAGTAGGTATGGTCACTATGGACCATAACCATCGTAATCACGCTCACGTTATGAAGTTCCATGAACTTCACATTGACCAAAAGCTGGTCAATGTAGAAAGTCAACAAAACGTTGACTTTCGGACTCGAAAAGCGAATAAAAGAACGAAAGAAGACTTACGGAGGGTCCCCGAGTGCAAATCAAGACCAAATAGCTCAGGTATGAAACAATGGTTTCAACTTAGAGCTCTAAGATCTGATTTTGTGAATTTTACACTAAAGGGGGGGGGGTATTTATAGGAAAGGTGGAACCGTTAGGATCGTTTTATCGAATATCGTGCCTTGATCTCGTGCGTACATGTGTCCAGGGGTTAGATTCAGTGAACTTGACCCTTGGCCCTTCATTTGGGTGAAAAGGCATCGCCCTTTGATCGAACGAAAGGCCAGATTCTGCATTAAATGCAAAATCTTCTGTCAGACATGTTCACGCGGCCCGCCTCATGTTTTGGGCAATCCTTACGCGGGCCGCCTGGCCCCTCTGATCTGCACCACTTGCAGAATTTACACTTTTGGTCCCTGTTGCGTGTTTAAGCTATTTCCAGCCCTTCTAAGACCTGTAAAGCCATCTTTAAGGCCCTAAGATGATGCCTAAACATTGTGGACTTGAAACATGCCCAAAAATATGTCGGATGTCGGTTCGTTTGGCCGTACGATCGCGATGTTCGCTTAATTACGACGGAATGCGCATAAGCGTGAAAGACGATCCAAATGACGCGACGAATGGATTTTTCTCATGCCAAACACTAAGGCATAATATAAGGATGCTTACATAAATTTTTGGATGTCCGGATGTATTCAGAACGTAAGTTATGCGCGAAAGTGCAAACTTATGCACTTTTTGACACTTTTAGTCCCTGAATGATCCAAAAGTTTGTTTTAGCATACCAAACCCCTCAAAGCCTATTTCTAAGCTATGTAAAGGATATATATGGTATGTTTAACTTATGGACATGTTCCGGAATGTTCGTTACAGTTCAAATTGGCATACTTTCGTAGTTTGTCAAGTTTAGTCCCTGTAAGCGAATTAACTTGTTTTTGCCATACCAAAGCCTTCAAAACTTATTTCTAAGTTATGTAAAGGTTATTTAAGGTATGTTAAGTGTATGATGGTCTCCCGGAGTATTTTTCGCATTAAACTGAGTACGTTTATGCACCAGTTTGCGTATAATTCTCCAGAAAGCGTTGTAGAGTATGAAATTGAACAAGAATTGATATGTGCAAAGCATACACATATTTATACAAATCCCAAGTATGAAATACAATATTTCCTTGGTTTGGCATTTGTTTGATGGTTGAAGTGACACAGGTGTCACACCTTGATCTCATGCGTACATGTGTCCAAGTGGATAAGTTCAGTGAACTTGACCCTTGGCTCTTCATTGGGTGAAAAGGCATCGCCCTTTGATCGAACGAAAGGCCAGATTCTGCATTAAATGCAAAATCTTTCTGTCAGACATGTTCACGCGGCCCGCCTAAAGATTTGGCAAATCTTTACGCGCCCCGCCTAAGGTTCCCAGACCAGAATTTTCAATTTTGGTCCCTACACTTCAGAAACACGTATTTTGGCCCTTTTTTGGCACGTTTAAGCCCCGTTAACCTCATTTCAAGGCTCTAAGATGAAGTTAAAGTGTAGGGGACTTGAAATATGCTCAAAAATATTCCGGATGTCGGTTCGTTTGGCCTTACGATCGCGATGTTCGCTTAATTACGACGGAATGCGCATAAGCGTGAAAGACGATCCAAATGACGCGACGAATGGATTTTTCTTATGCCAAACACTAAGGCATAATACAAGGATGCTTACATAAATTTTTGGATGTCCGGATGTATTCAGAACGTAAGTTATGCGCGAAAGTGCAAACTTAGGCACTTTTTGACACTTTTAGTCCCTGAATGATCCAAAAGTTTGTTTTAGCATACCAAACCTCTCAAAGCCTATTTCTAAGCTATGTAAAGGATATTTATGGTATGTTTAACTTATGGACATGTTCCGGAATGTTCGTTACAGTTCAAATTGGCATACTTTTACAGTTTGTCAAGTTTAGTCCCTGTAAGCGAATTAACTTGTTTTTGCCATACCAAAGCCTTTAAAACTTATTTCTAAGTTATGTAAAGGTTATTTAAGGTATGTTGAGTATATGTTGATGTTCCGGAGTATTTGTCGCATTAAACTGAGTATGTTTACGCACTAGTTAACGTATAACTCTCCAGAAAGCGATGTAGAGTTTGAAATTGAACAAAAGTCAAAACACGAAAAATGTAAAACACAATGAAACAAACATTGGGACCAAATAACATTATTTTATTGATAATTGAACTGTTCATGATGATTACAGGCACAATATTACAGGTACTTCCTATATATAAGTGCTTTTGTAGTATTACATTTCGTAGCGTTATTTAAACCATTTCAATATTTGACATATTGCATTTTACACAAATAACATATTTTCACTAAACATTTGTTTTACAAAACAACTTATTTTATACAAACTCATTTTACTTGGTTATTCATATAACCTTACATTTTTCTTTAACATATCATCTATTGTATCATCGCTTTTCAAATGACTGACAAAAGAAAACATTTTACAAGGATCATGACTAACTTTTCTAAACATTTTTCTTTAAACTTATAAGTCATGAATCCTAAATCAATAAAACCTATGTATCTCACAGGCATTTTGTTGGAACGTTCGTGTGACCCTAAACAGTCAGTATGAGTAGTTCATCATCATTTACAAAGGCGGAATCAATGCAAACAACGTCAAACAACTTGTTTCTTTTCAATTCTTTTCGATTAATGGTCTCCTGAGCTTTTACAAAGATTTCTGACAAAAATCCGGCAGCACCTCGACTCAGAATATATGTCTTAATTCTGCTCCAAATGACACACACATCACCTATTTACAATGAACCTGATTCCGCTTGAAACATCTCAAGCGAAACCTGATTTCGCTCCTGTAGGATCGTATTTTGACCCGAACGAGTCTATCAGAGGAGTTTTGATCAGATACAGGTGCGGAAAACAAGTACCTGACGTAGAAACAACTAGATCTTCACTTAAATCACTTTATTGATTGATATAACTGTCACACCCCCAAAATTCCACACGCGGAGTACCACCGCTTGGAGGCGTGACATGACCACCATCAAGCCACCAATTATATTGAACATGTAAGTATATAGTAAAAGTTATCCATCAACACGAAAGGTGTTTATCAAAACCAACATAGTTAAGTATAGCGGAAGCATTTAAGTAAACCCAAACATAAGTATTAATGTCTGAAACGTCATAAGTGTTTAATAAGTAATCACGATCCGTTTGCCCACAACGACCTGCTCCTCCTTGTGCAAGCTCCATAATGTACCTAAGGTCCTGCAAGGCATGCAGCAGATAATCAACAACTAGTTGAGCGAGTTCACAGAAAGTAAGTTCGTAACAGTATTGTGTAAGTTCATCTAGTGGGGGCTTCCCATGCAAGTATATACTACTGGTGAGGGTGATGACTGTCGTAAGGGTCAATCAAAAACCTAAATAAGCTACGTAGATAGCGTAAGTAGGGTATCGTATCCACGGGGAATCTGTGGTCAGTGTCACGTTTTTAACTAAGAACTAAATTATCTAAATTGGGGTTTTGATGAATTTGACTGTAAAAGCTAAGAAACTAATTAAGAGAGTTGTAATCAATACGAGAAAGAATAACCTCTACCCGGAATCCCAATTACCCATTTAACATCAAAACCTGTTTACTGAATCAAAACACCACATAGACATGGCCTCGGAATTAATGAATCTGATCAGTTATCAAGGATAGTTTTTAAGATTCACTATGCCACCTAATAACCCGTTCAATTGTATCAACTACCCGCCAGTTTACCAACCCGCTAACAACACAAGAAAGTTGCCAATACGCTTAATAAACGACAAATAATTCAAACACAATAAACGTTTACCAAGAATCCAACACGAGTGGTCAAGCTGTACCAGTTATACGAATCCGTAAACAAGAACTAATGCAAAACAATGTAAAAGTTCATCCGAGTAGAAGTTACAAGAGAATTAGTCGCGCATCATAGTCATCGTTTCTTCAAGATTTGCTAGAAATTGATTAAACATGAACAACTTGCTTGAAAGATCGAAGATGATGAAAAGTGATTGCCCAAAAGTGCTCCCAATCGTCCTCTGGCGGCTGCGTAGTGAATATCCCACGTTTTTTCTCGAACTTGGTTAAAATCACAATTCTCCGCGCTATACCACTTTCGCGCCATGTGACAGCTCACATACCTCCCTCGCGTGGCGCGAGGGAGCATATGCTGACTACTCGTTGACTTCCACCTGTCGCGCCACGCGACACCTCACATCGACTCCCTCGCGTGGCGCGAGGGAGCATGGTTTCCAGCAGTTGTGCTTCCTCACTCCGTATTGCCTTGTAACACCCGTTTTCCAGCTTGTATGATCATTGTACTACATTTACGCGCTGTTAAGCCTGAAAAACCCGACAACCAATAAGTACACAAGTTACTATGAATAAACACACTCTAATGCTTAAAACCGACACAAACTATACAAACTATGACGTGTTTACACCCGCACATCACATCCCCACACTTATCTTTTTTTCGTCCCCGAAAAAAAATTATTCGCAATGGAATCACAATCAAAGCAAATGGCTTTCGATATATTCAATTATATTATTAGACAAATCTAACCACACGTTAACCAACATTGTGAATATACGATCCACTTAAACCCAACCGCCGGTTTCCAAGCCCTTATTTTCGATCCGTTAAGTTCAAGTAATATATAGTTGCCTATGGATCCCACACTCAAAAGACTACGATTCCACCTATTCCCACTTCAGGCTTATGAGATTAAAAGATATTAAATCTACCGTCTTATATAACAAACTCTTATGTTAGTCCGATTAAACTTTATGATGGAAGAATGGATGATATTGCGAGCTTACATGCTTTTGTATACGATCAGTTTAGCGGACATACGCAACACGAGTCACCATCCCCATGGTTAATGCCATAAACCTCACGTTTTTTTTTCTTTTTACATGTGCTCAAATGAATGGATGGATGGAATGATAATATTTTTTTTTTAATTTTTTTCTTCGGGCGCCACACTGTTTCGGATTTGTTTTCACAAAAAGAAACAGGTGTGCCAGTTTAATCGGAGAAACTTATAAGTTTCTTACTTATGACGTACCTCTTATACCTTCCACAGTTTCAGTTTCACAATAGCTCCTAAGGCGGGAACCCACAAGACTCCTATTTTAAGTTATTTTATATCAAGCCTAAGGAACCTTTCAACCGGCTGGGCCTACCCACATATCCTAAATTAGACGTGTGACCGATTTTTTTTTTATTATCTCATATATATAGTAATCGAAAGGCCACTGATTTAATTACACCTATCATTTTCCATTTTGTGCGAAAACCTTAACGGGATATTTTCTATTTTTTCAATTTTTTTTCTTTTTTATGAACTAACTATGACACGACAACCTAAACTAGACGCTAGTTTCCCCCTCCCCACACTTATTTCCTTCATTGTCCTCAATGAAGAAGGAAACTATGACTCAAACAAACTGAAAATAAAAATAGAAATAAAATAAAAAAAATACAACAACAACAAATGGAACAGACTCACCTGGTTTCCGTGCCGCTCTGTATCTGTCTAGTTCCATGCCTTCCAAAGCGCACTAGTACTCCAACCACAGTTCCCAGCCAAATACCACTCATGACTAATTCTAGCAACATCACCAACATAATCATAGCATAATATATATATATGTATCAGCCCAACCGGTTAACCCTTACAATTTTCCCCAAATGTGTCAAATATCAAGTTAAGTACAGACCATCATCAGCTAAAAACAAAATAAAAGGGAAAAATACAAAAGATAACCAAAATCACCAACGGTGATACTGCTAGAACCATCTACTCGTCATCCCCTCCAGACTCCTCATCACCACCAGCAGCCTGCTGTGGCGGTAGAAACCAATCCGGCACCTCTATGTGTTGACGCTCCATAATATATCTCAAGACGTCATTTTGAACCAGCAACATATCCCTCAATGACTCCAGTGTCACTGGTGCTGATGCAGGCGCACGTACCTGACGTTGCGCACGAGGATGCGCAGACGGGGGACGCTCGGACTGCAGACGCATTCTCTGTCTATGAGGAGGACCCTGCTTTACCGCCTCCCAACGAAGCGGCTCATCCAAACAAATCATCTGCGCTCGACGCAGCTCTTTAATCCCAAACTCCACTGTAACTGGACCAGGAGTCAACAAACGCTCCTCATATACATCAGTAACCCCCAAATGCCTTGCCAACCTAGTCACATAAGTACCCAATGGCAACCTAGCTTGACCACCCTTTCGACGACCCCGTGCAAATGACGCCAACATCACTGTCGCCAAATTCACTTCTTTCCTAGTCATAATGCAATATAAACAGAAAAGATCATTCTGACTCACCTTATCTTCTCCACCCTTCCTACCCATGACTGTGCATGCGATGATCCTATGAATATATCTGACAAATGGGTCCCGAATCGACGATGCCACCGCACGTGTAGACCATTCTGAGTCCGCTATCGTCAGCCAAAACTCAGCTAAGTCTGCTTTCGTCACATGATAATCCTCTCGATTAACTGTAACTCCCCGTAACGATCTCCTAAAACCCACTACACTTGACTTCTCCATGGTGTAAAACCCAATTGCCTCTGCGAACTGGGGAACACTCATTCTAAACGGTTGACGCCCCAACATAAACTGAACTGTATACGGTTGCATGAACCACTCAGGCGAGTACTTAAAAGTCGAATGAAACTCAACAGTGAGTTCTTCATACTATGGCTCTGCGCACCGTATCGCCTCTAACCATCTACGTCCTAACAACCCTTCCAATCTCTCTCGCTGACCCATAGCATCAATCATTCCCCAATTTACGGTCCGGTGCTGAAATAGCTCCATTTCCAAAAACTTTTCGCATCTCTCATATTCATCGGTGCCCAACATGAACTGTAACAATGTATGACTGCGCAACTCCCGCTGATCAAGGGGCACTGCCACTGCATTAGGTTCCGGACGCTCCTCTGGCATCCTATATTGGACCGGTTGATTCTTTTTCGTTGCTTTGCGCTTGCGTTTTCCTCCTGCGCTTGATGCACCTTCGTCCGACATCCTGAAAACATGCAAAAATTCAAGTTATTCTAGTGCCGGTGACATTCGTAACCGTATAGCATTTCATTCGCGGTTACGAAGTCAATAACAAACAATAGTTTTTTTTTTTAATATACATGTATACACGCTATGCCCCGACGAAACCACCTAGCTTGACTCCGCGCTCACTTACTTGCCTCGACACTACTCATCGCCCTAACCGCTCCTAATACCTCCACGCCTAACAAACATTTACCGAATAGCACATCGTCTTCATCGAACCTTTTTCCACACTTTATTTTCCCAACAAGACACGTACCATTTATCCGCTCATAAGCCCTTTCTATAATCTTACGCTCACACTCGCTTGGTATCCACAATTCACTTGCTAACTACGCTCACTTTATCACATATGCACAACCTTGCAACTAATTCAAATACTACCCATGTTAACCAACCGTAGTGACCAAAAAAAAAAAAAATTTTACCACCTGCGTCAATTATATCACAAAATTCACCTACTTCCAGATTCGCCTTAAACATCACAACCTATGCCATTCACTCTCGTTACACACATATCTCAAACTATTCTACAATTCAATGCACTCACCTAAATTTTTCGCTTTTCGACACATTCCTTGACTCAAAACCAAACACCTTACCATAACATTCACTACCTGTTTTCAATAACATCCCAAAAGCTCTCATCATTTGAATTATCTCAGCCTAAATCGCAATTCCTGACCTATCTCTTCCCACTCAACACAACCCTTTCACATTTAACTTCAACCCACTCATAAACCCAATAACCATTTTCAGATTTCAAGATTAAAACATCATCATCTTCAATAAATAAGTAAAAGCTCAAATTTTCATACCTGGATTTCGAATTAACTCGAAATTTGGAAGGAGATTATAAGTATTCGCTGTTCAATCGGCTCTGGGCAGCGCTCGGCAGTGACCGGTCGTCCGTCACTGGTGTTCTTCGATGAGTAATCGGAGATGGTGGGTGTTCGTCAGCGTCGTCAACAGAAGTTGACAGTGATGATTGGGTGGTCGTCACCGGCGTCACCGGTGGTTATGGTGAAGAACGTGGTGGTGGTTATCGGTGGAAGGGGAGGTGATTTTTGATTATCGGTGGAAGATGGAGGTTGTGAGAGGGGATGTGATGTAGTCGCCGGTGGTTAGGGGGAAAGGTGAGAGGGGACGGTGAACGAGAGAAGGGTTTTATGAGACAATGACTAGTTTTTAGGTTAAAAAGATTGGGGCCGGAAACCTGGACCGCGCGTGGCGCGCCAAGAATGTCAATCTTTCGCGTGGCGCGAAGAAATATGTTTTCCAGTGAGTTTACCCTGTTTTCTGGCTTCCATGCCTTAGAAAATTTTTCTCATTTTTCTTGTTTTCCTTTCCTTCACCCCCAAACGAATTTTTATGAAGATTTAGTAATAGAAACGTACCTGGGGCTCCTTTTCTGATAGCTTTCTTTTTCCGAATCATCTCATATCCCTGCAATACTCCGTAAACAACCCGAAAACAACCGAAAATTGTGCAAAAATGCCCCAAAAACTGATTTTTCAACCCGAAAATCACCTTGTCTTACCCCCAAACAAGTGTGCGTTGCCCCCAACTGCACTACAGCTTAACCAAACCACCGAGCATCCCCACACTTGATTAACGGCACGGTTCTACTCAAAAACTCACTAAAAACAGTCTAACTAACTACGAAAGCAAGAGAAATAATTACAAATGAGACTTAGGCTGCCTCCTAAGAGCGCTAAGTTTTAGATCTTCAGTCAGATCGTACCTGTGCGATTACGCAACATCCTCGCGGACTGTGCTCACGTATAGCACCTCCACGTTCTTCCCAGGACCGTTAATTTCTCGAGCATTGAAGTACGGCTTCAGTCTGTGGCCGTTCACCATCTGGCGGATATGATCATCAAAGTCCTCAATCTCAAAATCACCGTGTTTTCCGACCTTCGTCACACGATAAGGCCCTGTCCACTTACTCTTCAGCTTTCCAGGGAACAGTTTCAACCTGGAATTGTATAACCACACAAGCTGGCCAACTTCAAACACTTTTGGCTTAATCTTCGCGTCGTGCACTTTCTTCATCTTATCCTTATATGCAGCAGCACAGTCGTACGCTTCATTCCTTATCTCTTCCAGTTCACCCAATGTCAATTGTCTCTCCTTACCTGCAGTATCATAATCAATGTTAATCTGTTTAACTGCCCAAAATGCACGATGTGCAATTTCAACCGGTAAGTGACATCCTTTCCCATAGACCAATCGATACGGTGTTATTCCAATCGGTGTTTTGTACGCTGTACGATACGCCCACAAAGCGTCGTCCAATTTATTGGACCAATCCTTGCGGTCGGCTCCCACAGTTTTTTGTAAAATTTCTTTAATTTGTCGATTAGAAACTTCGACTTGCCCACTCGTTTGAGGATGATACGGAGTGGCAATTCGATGATCAACACCATATCTCTTAAGGAGTTTGCCAAAGTTGAAGTACTTGAAATGAGACCCCCCATCACTGATGATCACACGAGGGACACCAAATCTCGAAAAAATGTTCGATTGAACGAACTTGCAAACAACCTTATGGTCATTAGTCTTGGTGGCAATGGCCTCAACCCATTTGGACACATAATCCACTGCCACCAAGATGTAAAGATTTCCAAACGAATTCGGGAATGGGCCCATAAAGTCAATTCCCCATACGTCGAAGATATCGACAACAAGGATCGGCTGCATGGGCATCTCATCCCGCTTCGAAATGCTACCCATCTGTTGGCATCGTAAACAATTCTTAGCGTATTCAAACGAATCCTTAAACACCGTAGGCCAATATAGCCCACACGATAGCACTTTTCGTGCCGTTTTCTGTCCACTGAAATGTCCACCATATGCGGACTCGTGCACCAATGACAGAACTGATGGAATTTCTTCATCCTCAACACACTTCCGGATAATCTGATCAGCTCCAACTTTAAACAGATCCGGTTCATCCCATATATACTGCTTTGCTTGTGAAAGAAAGTGCGCCTTCCTAGATCTCGACCAATGGTCCGGAATGATACCTGAATGAGCATAATTAGCAAAGTTAGCAAACCATGGTTGCGTATCAATAGTAAGTAAATGCTCATCTGGAAAAGTTTCCAGAATATCGTGTTCAGGTCCTTCAATCTCGTTCACCACTCGTGACAGGTGGTCCGCCACCACATTTTCGCTTCCCTTCTTATCTCGTATCTCCAAATCAAATTCTTGCAATAAAAGGATCCACCTGATAAGCCTTGGCTTTGCATCCTTTTTCTCCATAAGATACCTGATGGCAGAGTGATCAAAAAACACAATTACTTTACTACCACAAATATAAGGTCTAAACTTGTCTAAAGCATAGACGACAGCAAGCAGCTCCTTTTCCGTGGTTGTGTAATTCAACTGAGCATCCGCGAGAGTCTTGCTCGCATAATAGATTGCCACCGGTTTCTTGTCAACTCTCTGTCCCAAAACTGCACCTACTGCGTAGTCACTCGCATCGCACATTATTTCAAAAGGAAGTGACCAGTCAGGGGATTGTAAGATAGGTGCTTCAACTAACTTTTGTTTTAGTGTCTCAAAAGATCTTTTACAATGCTTGTCAAAAACAAATGGGACATCTTTTAACAAAAGATTACACAACGGTTTTGTGATAACTGAAAAGTTTTTAATGAACCGTCTGTAAAAACCGGCGTGTCCAAGAAAGGAACGGACGCCTTTTACACTTGTGGGTGGTGGTAAGGTTGAAATTACTTGAATTTTGGCGTGGTCCACTTCAATCCCCTTACTCGAGACAACGTGTCCCAACACGATGGCTTCCTGAACCATAAAATGGCTCTTTTCCCAGCTTAATACCAGGTTTGTTTCAACACATCTTTTTAGCACTCGTGACAATTGTTCCAAACAGGCCTCAAAAGATGTGCTAAAGATTGAAAAATCATCCATGAAAATTTCCAAAGACTCCCCGACCATATCTGAAAAGATACTCATCATACACCTTTGGAAGGTGGCCGGGGCATTACACAGTCCAAACGGCATTCGCCTAAACGCAAAAGTACCGTAAGGACAGGTAAACGTAGTCTTTTGTTGATCATCAGGATGAATAGCAATCTGATTATAACCTGAATAACCATCAAGAAAACAGTAAAATTTCTGACCTGCGAGCTTTTCCACAATCTGATCAATAAAAGGAAGTGGGAAATGATCCTTTAAAGTTGCAACATTCAACTTTCTATAATCTATGCAAATTCTCCACCCGGTTACCGGCCGGGTGGCCACTTCCTTACCGTCTTCACCTGTAACAATCTGGATGCCCGCCTTTTTAGGCACCGTCTGTGTCGGACTCACCCAAGTACTGTCCGATATGGGATAGATGATCCCTGCATCCAGCCACTTTAAAACTTCCTTTTTCACAATTTCCCGCATGTTTGGGTTCAGTCTTCGTTGAGCATCTCGAGCCGGTTTTGCTCCCTCCTCCGTGATGATCTTGTGCATAACAATGGATGGACTAATCCCCTTGAGATCAGCGATTGTCCACCCAATTGCAGCCCGGTTGGCTATCAACACTTCCATCAAAGCTTTTTCCTGTTCACGTGACAAATTGGAAGCAATAATTACCGGTAGGGTGTTGTTGTCGCCCACAAAAGCATACTTCAAATGCTTTGGCAATGTCTTCAGCTCGACTTGTGGAGGTGACTCAAGTGATGGCTTCAATTGAGTGTCAATATGATCCGGTAAATTCTCGACTTGATGTGTCCAAGTCGGCTTCAATTCCGTAGCAGCCATCACCTCCAACTCTTCGTCCGCATATTCCAATTCCACCTCTATTTCTGCCAAATCCCTGTCACAAACAAAGCACGTATCTATAGTGCCTTCCCCACTTTCGTGAGGATAACACCCGTCAATAATGTCCGCCATAAAGCATTCATCATTGACTAGAGAATCAGATGCACGGGCAAAATCATTTAATCGGACCTTACGATTTCCAAACGTGATGTCAACCGTACCATTTCTACAATCGATTAGTGCATTAGCGGTTGCTAAAAATGGTCTACCAAGTATGACATTAGGTTGTTTAGTATTTTCAATTTGCACGTAGTCTAAAACCAAAAAGTCAACTGGGTAATAAAACTCGTCAACTTTGACAATGACATCACGTAAGATCCCCCGGGGTAGTTTTAACGTCAAGTCGGCCAACACCACGGTGGTGTCGGCTTGTTTCAATGGTCCGAAGTCGTATTGATCGTATAAACTTCCCGGTAAGATGCTAACACTTGCTCCCAAATCCAGCAAAGCTCGACTCATCTTAAATTCACCCACTTGAATGGGGATTAGAGGAGCACCTGGATCTCGGAGCTTTGGTGGAAGATCACCCGATAAAACGGCACTAACTTTTTCGGTTAAAGCTATCTTTTTCGGAAATTTGTTGTGCCGTTTTTTTGTGCAAAGCTCTTTCAAATATTTTGCATATGCCGGAACCTGCTTGATTGCGTCTAATAACGAGAGATTAATTTTCACTTGTTTAAAAACTTCCCACATCTCATCCTGTTGTGGGCCCCGTTTATTAACAACTTTTGTTTCGGGATTAATTAAAGCCTTAGGAAATGGTACGGTATTACCCTCCATACCCTTCTCCTTTTTATCACCCGTTTCAGTATCTATCACCCTATTATTTTCAAGATTTTCTTTTTTATTCTTTTTGGGGCTAATAGGTTCCGGTTCCGCGTCGGACTCGTTTTCCTCATCAACCTCCTCCACAACACCTTCAACAAACTGTGGAGGAGTCCCAACTTGATTATCATAAACTTTCCCAGAACGAAGAATACTTACCTGATTAACTCTGGCGTTAGACGAACTCCCTTGATGCTGTGGATTCTTCGTGGTATCACTAGGTAATCGACTCGAATCTTTTCTCCCTTGTGCCATCTCGGTCGCCAGTTGGGCGACTTGCTTTTCCAATGCTTGATGAGATTTAGCTTGCACTTCTTGGTCTTTTTTCATTTGCTTCAACATTTCCATAATCTCCCGATTGGAAACCTCCTCGTTTGCAGTATTTGCCTTGCCTTGCTCCTGTTGTTGCTGATAACTTCTTTGGTTGCCCTTGTTGTAATTTCCTTGAGGGTAATTCTGATTATAATTCGATTGACGGTTCTGGTACGGCTGGCTTCCTTGACTCGGTACCTGAAAATGAGGATTCAATTGATTAGTATTACTATACCGAAAATTTGGATGATTACGCAAACCTGGATGATATGTGTTTGAATTCATATCATAATTCCTTTGCTCTCCATAAACCATGTTCACGTCCTCCTCAGCCGCTACAAACTGACCCGGACATGCATCCACCGTATGTCCCAAATCTCCACATGAATCACAAACCGGAAAGGTTTGCGTCGCATGCACTGCATCCCGTTCGCCCAAACCTCGAAATTTCGCTAACTGGCGTTCCAATGCCTCCTTTTCTCTCTCTAACTGAGCAACCCTTGCATTAGAGGCTCCGGTACTTGATGGTGCCACAATTGGATACTTTCTATTCCTATCCGACTGTGCCTGCCTCTTCGAATCTGCTGCAACAATATCCAAATAATCCCAATCTACATCCACATGATTTTTCAAAAATGTACCCCTAGTGATAGCCTTAATATCCCGTCTATCCTCATTGGAAATCCCATCGTGGAATGCAGTGATCAACTCCCATCTTTGAATACCGTGATGAGGACAATTACGGATCAATTGATTGAACCGTTTCCAAGCCTCGTAAAGAAGCTCACCCGGTAATTGTTGGAACTCTCTGATTGCTAATCTCCCCGTTTTAGTTCTTTGCGGGGTATAGTACTCATCCAAAAATTGTTGTTGCAGCTCTTGCCATGTATAAATGCTAGCATATGGCAACGATGTAAACCAATCCCTCGCAGCATCCTTTAATGAAAACTGAAACAATACCAACTTAACCTGATCTGGCGTGAAACCGTGTCCCGCAATCATACCACAAACTGCCTCAAAATCTGCTATGTGTGCATATGGCTCTTCGGTACCTTTCCCGTGAAAGGTAGGTAGCATGTTCAGAATATGTGGTTTTGCTTCAAACGAACGTTCCACGTTACCCGGTGCGACTGGCATCACTATCGGCGATGCATGCTCAGCAATATGTGGCCTGAAGTGGCTCTCAACCCCTCGAATATTCGGATCCGGGAAACGAGGGTCTCTTTGTCTTTGTCGAGGTGCAACCGGTGCCCTGTGAACCTGTGGCGGGGTCTGATAAGCATCTACTCCCCGTGGCTGTCTTTGTTGCTGATACATCGGTTGATTGCGATTAACTGGCTGATTTTGGTACCCAGCTGGATATCCCATATACCCATCGTTTATCCCCCATTCATCATCTCCGTATCCATCATCCCATGTCTCTGTTCTTGCCCTATGATCCACTTGCTCAAACATAGCACCCGACCGGTTCGGGTGTGGCACCAGGTTTGGTTGATTCACGGTCCGTAAAGGATCGGGCTGTGGTGGTAATCGGCTTTCTAGAGAATAGAGTGGTCCACCAATAAAATGAAATTCTCCAGTTGGAGCAGAGGTTGGCTGGGTGGTTGTGCTTGATGATGGTGCAATGGGTGTGGACTGTTGTTGTGGTTCAGATGTGAATGGAGGCGGTGGCATTGGTGGCAGTTCAGTAGTTGATGTTTGTTGTGGTGTTTGCTGTTGTGGAGTGGATTGGTTTTCTGATGGATTCATGGTGTCTTGAATTGCTTTTCCTTTCAAAGCTGAACGAAGAAGCAGATTCTGGCGTGCGGTCTTTTCAATTTCGGGATCGAACAAGAGCGGAGAGGATCTTCCTGAAAACCGAGTATGCATGCAAAAAGAGATCACCTGCACACAAGTAAACAAGAAAACATAGCGTAATACCGAACAAGACAAAACTAAATAAAAAGAAATATTTTTTGGTTTTTATGATTTTTTTCAAAAACAATAAAAGAAACGACTACTACTAACTAACACTAAGCGCACGAACTCCCCGGCAACGGCGCCATTTTGATGACTGTCGTAAGGGTCAATCAAAAACCTAAATAAGCTACGTAGATAGCGTAAGTAGGGTATCGTATCCATGAGGAATCTGTGGTCAGTGTCACGTTTTTAACTAAGAACTAAATTATCTAAATTGGGGTTTTGATGAATTTGACTGTAAAATCTAAGAAACTAATTAAGAGAGTTGTAATCAATACGAGAAAGAATAACCTCTACCCGGAATCCCAATTACCCGTTTAACATCAAAACCTGTTTACTGATTCAAAACACCACATAGACATGGCCTCGGAATTAATGAATCTGATCAGTTATCAAGGATAGTTTTTAAGATTCACTATGCCACCTAATAACCCGTTCAATTGTATCAACTACCCGCCAGTTTACCAACCCGCTAACAACGCAAGAAAGTTGCCAATACACTTAATAAACGACAAATAATTCAAACACAATAAACTTTTACCAAGAATCCAACACGAGTGGTCAAGCTGTACCAGTTATACGAATCCGTAAACAAGAACTAATGCAAAACAATGTAAAAGTTCATCCGAGTAGAAGTTGCAAGAGAATTAGCCGCGCATCATAGTCATCGTTTCTTCAAGATTTGCTAGAAATTGATTAAACATGAACAACTTGCTTGAAAGATCGAAGATGATGAAAAGTGATTGCCCAAAAGTGCTCCCAATCGTCCTCTGGCGGTTGCGTAGTGAATATCCCACGTTTTTTCTCGAACTTGGTTAAAATCACAATTCTCCGCGCTATACCACTTTCGCGCCACGTGACAGCTCACATACCTCCCTCGCGTGGCGCGAGGGAGCATATGCTGACTACTCGTTGACTTCCACCTGTCGCGCCACGCGACACCTCACATCGACTCCCTTGCGTGGCGCGAGGGAGTATGGTTTCCAGCAGTTGTGCTTCCTCACTCCGTATTGCCTTGTAACACCCGTTTTCCAGCTTGTATGATCATTGTACTACATTTACGCGCTGCTAAGCCTGAAAAACCCGAAAACCAATAAGTACACAAGTTACTATGAATAAACACACTCTAATGCTTAAAACCGACAAAAACTATACAAACTATGACGTGTTTACACCCGCACATAAGAGGGATTCTCACATTTATCCTTTATAATGGGGGCTTCCCATTATGGTACTTACTAGACTATTTGCAACCATGTGTTCTTCTTAATCCGAGAACAGGAATACGTACAAGGTCACGCAGGATTTACGTGAGTGCCCTTCCCCGAGGACAGTGGTACGTGTGGGGTTTACGCAGGATTTACGTAAGTGTCCTTCCGACCCGGAAGACAGTAGTGGGTATTAGGTTACGCAGGATTTACGTAAGTGTCCTCCCGACCCGGGAGACAATGGCAGATACTAGTTTACGCAGGTTTTACGTAAGTGTCCTGACTATCCTGAGGACGATGGTCTATAGTCTAGTGATTGCGTAAGTACGAGTAATCATTCCATATCAAACATTCCAACCCAATTCCCAACCCGGGAATCCCATGCCTTGGCTGTGTGAACTCACCTTGGATTGCTCGGCAGATACACAAAGAGGGTTTCTTGAACTAAAGGTGGTCAACCACGTCCTAACAGGGTTACCACACAAGTCAGGTTTTGACTTCAAGTAATGCACGTATAAATCATATCAATCACGTATTGCACGTTTAACAGTCAAAAGCATATCATAATCATACTTGTGCGTCTCGGATGGTTGGGCCATTGAGCTTGTGCGAGCCCAACCATCTTGTGCGATATATAAATGTCTAGCGCAAACAATACCCGACCCAACATATAACAAATCAACATAAAGGTCTCGGCCCAACTAATAACATGTAAATGTCTTGTGCGATCCAACGGATCTTGTACGATCCGGTTGGGTTGTGCGATCAGGGATGGGCTTGTGCGGTTCTTACTTGGGCTGATCGGCCCAACTGCTTAACAAAATTACCACAGTTTGTACGTTTGTGTGCGTGTGGCCCAACCTATGGTGCGATCATACATATAAATTATCTTGTGCGGCCCAGTCACAACAAATAACAACTATCCAGCCCGGTCCATGTGTCTTGTGCGACTCACTTTGGGCTTGAAGGCCCAACTGTTAAACGCATGTGCGATCCAGCAAGCCTTGTGCGACTGGATGTGTCTTGTACGGCTGACCAGCCTTGTGCGAAGGAGGTCTTATGCGACTAGGGGCCTTGTGCGACCAGGAGCCTTGTACGAGTGGGCTCCCTTGTGCGATTAGTTTAATCATTCCAAAAATCCAGCAATTTGGTTACAATTAGTTTATCAGTTTCCAAACATACACCAATCAATTAACACAATATTCAATCATTCGATTCACCTAATATCGATCAAACAGAGATTTCCAACCTCAATTCTTATGAACCCTGATCATAATCAACAAGAATAGTAATCATATCACTAAAACATATTAGCATGCCTCTTGAATCAGTAACATATATCCGATCAAGTTAATTAACTCATCCAATTGGTTGTGTAACAAATCCGAAAACATGACATTCTAGCCGATTAACATTCATACAAATCTGATTACATTCATTCGAACTTAATCATCACAACAACCAATCTGAAAACAAAGCATAGCAACATAGTAACATCAAATCGGTTCTAACTTATTATCATGCAACTCTAATTGGTTTAACCTAAGCATGGAATCATAACATCAATCAACTCGAGAATACAAACAACATACTAACCAATTAAGAGAGTGACAAGGATTGATCCAGTTCAGGAGATATCTTCGATAGTAAGGGTGTGTGTGCCGTCGGGTTCCAAGCAAACGAGAAGGAAGAACTAGGGTTTGAGTGTGTTGTGATTTTTTCCAAAATATGAGGGGTATACCCTATCCCCATGTGTTATACGTGCAATAGGAGTGGGCCGAATCCCTTACTGGGCTGCCTATGTGTCCCGAATACAAGCAAAACGGCCCAAAGGGCTTGTGCGAGTGTGAGTGTTGTGCGGTTTGGGCTCAAGTAACGTAATCACATAATCATTCACATAATCATTCGCAAGCACGTGTTAACATAACATTCACATAACATACATACATACACATCATAACATTCAATAAACCAACGTTCATATAGTCATAACACGTTCACATACGTTACACAAAGTGGGTTCAAAATACGAGTTGTCACATTATCCCCAACTAAAAAGAAATTTCGTCCCGAAATTTGGTACGTACACACTGAGGAAGCTAGGTAAGTTCAATCGTTCACTGGTTTTTCCTGGGGTGTCACATCCTCCCCCCGTTGATCTGGAATTTCGTCCCGAAATTCCGCAGTAGTAGCTTCAGGCTCAGTAGTGGTTGCATTGGTTCCGAATAACTGGGGGTACTTTTCTGTCATCCTGTCTTCGCGTTCCCAGGTGTACTCTGGGCCACGTTTGGAGTTCCAACGAACTCGAACAAGAGGGATTCTCTTGTTTTTGAGGACCTTCACATCCCGGTCCGTGATTTCTACTGGCTCCTCGACGAACTGTAATCGCTCTTCGATAGTAAGTTCCTTAAAGGGAATTATAAGGGTCTCATCTGACAGACACTTCTTCAGATTCGACACATGAAATACATTGTGAACTGCACCGAGTTCAGCTGGTAGGTTCAATCTGTAGGCTACTTTGCCGATTTTCTCACTGATCTCGAACGGTCCGACATACCGCGGATTTAGTTTGCCCCGTTTGCCAAAACGAACCACACCCTTCCAGGGTGAGACTTTAAGTAAAACCCGGTCCCCGACCTGAAATTCCAAAGGCTTTCTACGCTTGTCCGCGTAGGCTTTCTGACGGTCGCGTGCTGCCGCCATGCGTTGTCGTATCTGTGCTATCTTTTCTGTGGCGTCCACTACAATCTCTGGACCCGTGATCTGACTATCCCCCACCTCTGCCCAACAGAGAGGTGACCGGCATTTACGTCCGTACAATGCCTCGAATGGAGCGGCTTGTATGCTGGTGTGATAACTGTTATTGTTTGAGAACTCCACCAAAGGGAGGTGCTTTTCCCAGCCGTTGCCGAAATCGATAACGCATGCCCTAAGCATGTCTTCAAGTGTTTGAATCGTTCACTCAGACTGCCCATCCGTCTGAGGGTGATATGCTGTGCTCATGTCTAACCGTGAGCCGAAAGATTTGTGCATCGCTTGCCATAGTTCTGACGTGAATCGTGCATCGCGATCCGAAATGATGGATGTGGGCACCCCGTGCCTTGAAACAACCTCTTTAAGATAAACGTCTGCGAGAGTGGAGAACTTATCCGTTTCCTTTATAGCCAGGAAGTGTGCAGACTTGGTGAGTCGATCCACGATCACCCATATGGTATCATTCCCACGCTGGGATCTGGGTAAGCCTGTAACGAAATCCATGGAAATTTCTTCCCATTTCCATTGCGGTATCTTGGGCTGCTGAAGTAGGCCCGCTGGTTTCTGATACTCAACCTTGACCCTTGCACAGGTCAAGCACTTGCCGACATAGGTAGCGATGTGGGCCTTCATGCTAGGCCACCAATAAGTAGTCCTGATGTCGTGGTACATTTTGTCCGACCCTGGATGTACCGAGTAGCGAGACTTGTGAGCTTCATCCATTACCAGCTCGCGTAGACCGCCATAAAGTGGGACCCAAATACGCCCCGTTACATAGTAAGCGCCGTCTGCCTTCTGTTCTAACTGCTGTCGTGAGCCGCGTAGGGCTTCTGCCCTTACGTTTTCTGGTTTCAATGCTTCTGCCTGAGCATCTCGTATCTGTGTAGGAAGGCTAGACTGAATTGTAAGTTGTAGCGCTCGCACGCGCCGTGGTAGAGTGTCTTTCCGACTGAGGGCGTCAGCCACCACATTGGCCTTGACTGGATGGTACTTGATAGCGCATTCGTAATCGTTAAGTAGTTCAACCCATCTTCGTTGACGCATGTTCAAATCCTTTTGCTTAAGAATATGCTCGAGACTCCTGTGATCGGTGTAAATCGTGCACCTGGTACCGTACAGGTAGTGTCGCCATATCTTAAGCGCGAAAACAACAGCTCCCAGCTCTAAATCATGCGTCGTGTAGTTCCGTTCGTGAATCTTAAGTTGGCGCGAGGCGTAAGCAATGACCTTGTCGCGCTGCATTAACACACATCCAAGACCCTGGATGGATGCGTCACAGTATACTACAAAATCGTCCGTGCCCTCTGGCAAAGAGAGGATAGGTGCACTGCAAAGTCTATCCTTTAAGTGCTGAAAAGCAGTCTCTTGGGAATCTCCCCAACGGTAGGTGACACCTTTCTGTGTTAGTAGTGTAAGTGGCTGAGCAATCTTGGAGAAGTCTTGGATGAACCGTCTGTAGTAACCCGCCAAACCCAAGAATTGGCGTATTTCCGTTGGCGTACGCGGTGCAGCCAGTTCCTGATTGAGTCTACCTTCCGTTGGCGTACGCGGTGCAGGCCAGTTCCTGATTGAGTCTACCCAAGAATTGGCGTATTTCCGTTGGCGTACGTTGGACCGTTCGAGATCATTGAAAGAATAGGCAAAGTGGCCTACAAACTGAATCTACCAGCTGAACTCGGTGCAGTTCACAACGTATTTCACGTGTTGAATCTGAAGAAGTGTCTATCATATGAGACCATCATAGTTCCTTTGAAGGAACTCACTATCGATGAACAGTTGCACTTCGTCGAGGAACCAGTAGAAATCACGGACCGGGATGTTAAGGTCCTCAAGAACACTAGAATACCCCTTGTACGAGTTCGTTGGAACTTCGGTCGTGGCCCGGAGTACACCTGGGAACGAGAAGACCAAATGGAACTCAAATATCCCCAGTTATTCGAAAACCGTGCAACCACTACTGAGGCTGAAGCTACTACAGAATTTCGGGATGAAATTCCAAATCAACGGGGGGATGATGTGACACCCCAGGAAAGCCAGTATACGATACAACTAACTAGCTTCCTCAGTAACCGCATGCTAAATTTCGGGACAAAATTTCTTTCAAGTTGGGGATAATGTGACAACTCGAGTTCCCGAGATTCCACTTTCGCATTTATTGCACGTTAACTGTTTGTTTAGTTGCTTACTTATACAATTTGTTTGCTTTGTAACTGTATACGTTTTGATTTGATAAAGTTTTGCGAATGATTTGTCAAATACATGAACTTGGTGATGAAACTGTAAATTGTATGTCTTGTGCATATATTATGTAATAGATAATACTTAAGGGTGTTTAGTGTTAATTGTGTAAATAAAACAAAACCCTTAACCCTAATCATTCTCACAATCACCATACGTACTTCAACATTCCTCTACAATTCTCTCTACAATCATCTTCTTCCTCATTGGCACAAGTCTCTTGCATCAATCTTGATCTTTCAATCCATCTAGAATCAATCCAAGGTAATTGTTTAATGATTTCTTGTTGTTAATCTTTGATTGTTTGATTCATGCAAAAACCCTAGTTCTACATATAATAGTCCTGTGGTTATTGATTGATTCTGATTATTGTGAAATGGTTATGATTAGTTGTGTAATCAATTTCCTGATGTTAAGATGCATGATATGTTAAAATTGTTGATTGTTAATTGGATTACAGCACTGGCCAATGTATGAAATTAGGGTTTTCGATCGTAGTCTGTGCAAACGTAACTGTTCCATTGATTCTGTGAAATGATTTTTGGAATTCACGCATGTTGAAAATCTGAGTTTTACCCTAATCCGACTTTTGAATGATATGTTTCATATGTCCGAGTTTTGTAGATTATAAGGGTCCGAATTTTTAATGCTTGCATATGGTCCGAATTTCTTTACAAGATATATGATCCGAGGTTGTTAGATGGTGATGGGTCCGAGTTTTTGGTTGTTACACATGGTCCGGCCTTTTAATATGAGGCATGGTCCGACTTTCTAATATAGGCATGGTCCGAACTTTACATATATAATTGATCCGAATTTCATATATATATAGTGTAGTCCGAATTTTTGTGAAGTATTGCAAGGTCCGAACCTTATTAATACACGAAGTCCGACTTTCTAGAATGATGTACATGATAGGGTCCGAATTTTATATGGCACAAGGGTCTGAATTTCTTTACTTGAATGCTAGTCCGAATTCTTAATGTGAAATATGTGGTCCGAATGTTATTGATCATGAAGGGGGTCCGACTTTTGTTGCTTATTTAAGGTCCGAGTTTTAGGCTATGAAGCCTTGTCCGAATTTTAGGTTGATATGTAGGGGATCCGACTTTTGAATGTATAAAGGGGGTCCGACTTTTCTTGTGATGCACCTAGGTCCGACTTTTTACATAAGGACACTAGGTCCGACCTTTTGCGAAGCTTACTTGGTCCGAATATTGTTTGATTTATTGTTCCGACTTGATGCTTGGATATATATATGATCCGACTTTTGATAATGAGCACATGATCCGAGTTTGTTGATGCTATATGTATGAATAAGTGAATAAGTGTCTGAGTTTATGGCACACACCAGTGTTAAAGCTTACTGTATGTTTCTGTATATAATTGTATGCTACTGTATGTAACTGGATGATCCTGTATGTGTGAAAAATCTTTCTCATATCATTCTGTACACAATTATCACACAGAACACAGTTACTTGGATACCAAAGACTTGTAAACCCTAATTGAATATAAACACTTACATAGTTATGTGCAATGTACCTTAGGTCGTGTGTAATGGACCTAACTATTAATTAACACTAGAAGCAATAACATACCGAGCAAACCAAGGTGAGTTCACACTCTTACCAAGGCATGGGATTCCTGGGGTTGGGAATGGGATTGAAGGAATAGATTTGTACTTACACTGTTACTAGACTATCTACCATCGTCCTCGGATGCGCAGGATACATACGTAAAACCTATGTATACTTGTACACATCACTGTCCTCATGTTGCGAAAGACACTTACGTAAAACCTACGTAAACTTATACTCACTACTGCCTCGGGTTGTGTCAGGCACTTACGTAAAACCTACGTAAACCCCCGCATACCCCTGTCCTCGGTTGTGAAGGACACTTACGTAAAACCTACGTAAACTTTGTACGTACTACTGTTCTCGGTAAGAAGAACACATATGGTTACAAATAGTCTAGTGTATATGCAAACGTGGGAAGCCCCCACCAATAGAACATACTATCGGCCCAGTAGAGCTACACGTTACGAACGAACTTACTATTACGAACTTACTTTCTGTGAACTCGCTCAACTAGTTGTTGACTCTCTGTTACATGCCTTGCAGGTCGTTAGGTATACATGGAGCTTGCACTGGGAGGCGCGGTCGTTGTGGACAAGGATCATGAATGCTTGATTTAAACATTATGACATTACATACTTTATTCATGTTGGGCTTTTACTCATTTGCTTCCGCTAAACGTTGAACTTACACTTATGTTTTGAACACCTTTCATATGGATTGGTTTGGATAATGACAATTACTTTACTATTTACATTGTTCTATATGATTGGTGGCTTGATCCTGGTCAGTCACGCTCCCAAGCGGTGATACTCCGCAGGTGGATTTTGGGGGTGTGACAATATGTATGACCTTCACATGAATTGAACCAATCGGACAACATCGATTAAGTATCCAACAACTTTAATTGGGCCTCATATTATGAACTTCAATAAAATGATATAATCGAAACTTTGTAATAAATGTGCCTTGAAAATTAATCACATAAACTGATACTTTGATTGGGCCTTTCCTTCCACTAAGCCGACATCATTTTTGTTTCACTCAAATCTAATAGGACCTTTAGTAAAAATTTATATGCAATATATTCACTTTGACTGACAAACTTAAACCACGACCGATATTTTTTTTTTTTAAACACCCAACTTAATTTGATTGAGCCTCACAATACACTTAACCAACCTGCATCAATTTATCACATGCACATCAAATAGTTCTGATCACCTCTTGCAAACTGACATAACACATGTGATATCCTTTTCCAACTACTGACATTCTCGATTACAATGAATTTTCACATGATCTCTTTTAATGTTTTTAAGCAAATGGCCGACAACACTTATGACATGTAAATTCTCATTGGACCTTAATATGCATGACTGATTATTTAGAACAGAATCCCAAAGTAATTTGAGCGAAATCAGGGACCTTTATTTGCCTTATGAGCGAAACTAGGTGTGTATACAAGAGCGAAACCAGGAGTGTACACAAGAGCGAAACCAGGAGTGTACACAAAAGCGGAACCTAAGTCTTGGGTTGACACAAAAGCGGAACTATTTCTCTTGGAGGTCCTTTGGAGCAAAACTACTCACTTAGAGGTGACACATAAGCGAAACCTGTTGTCAAATGAGCGAAACTTGTGTCTTGAATGTACGTATGAGCGAAACTCCTATGTTCACAAAAGCGAAACTACACAATGTACCTGAGAGCGAAACCTAATCGGAGGTTAATTTGGACCATTTTTAGTGTGAATTTTAAGCTCAAACTTTCAAGGATTTGTCTATGATCAATAACACACAGTCTGTGAAAATTTGAACAAATTTCGACCGGTAAATCTTTCTGAAATGATGAAAGAAGGTGTAGAAGAAAGAATTTATGATGAAATCCAGCAAATCTCTGTAGAACTCCTCCTCCTGAAGCTCTAATACCACTTGTTGGATCGTATTTTGACCCGAACGAGTCTATCAGAGGAGTTTTGATCAGATACAGGTGCGGAAAACAAGTACCTGACGTAGAAACAGCTAGATCTTCACTTAAATCACTTTATTGATTGATATAACAACGTTTACATCCAATTCTCACACCGGCAACACCTCGGTATAGAAATCAAGAACGTTACAAATGATTTCGCTTATGTGGTATTTATAGTGTAGGTAGTTTCGCTTATATGTACACGTACATATAAGCGGAACTAATCATGTCCATATAAGCGGAACTAATCATGTCCATATAAGCGGAACTATTAGTTTCCCACATACGAACATAGTAGTTTCCCATATACGGACATGGTGGTTTCCCACATACGGACATGGTTAGTTTCCCACATACGGACATGGTGGGAAATCTCGTACAATGTGCCCTAATCTAACATTCTAAGACTAAGACTCGATATAAGACGAAGACGACAGATGTATGCACTAACAGCTTCAAACACATTCAAGCGAAATCAACAAGTTAAGCTTCAAGCGGAATTAAACACTTCTGATTTCGCTTGAAATGACCTAGTGTCATTTCAAGCAGAATTACCTCTAATTTCACACTTTCTTGATTTCCGAACCCTGATCTTTCTAGTTCTAGACATAAGACTCGATAAAGACGAAGTTAACAGACACTAGTTGCAACAACAGACTTCCCCTTGGATGTTGACAAAGTCTTCGGCGACGAATCTTCAGTCTTTGTCTCTTGATCTTTCGTTCTCTGCCCAAATTGTCTTTGACATTGTAAAAGTTTCCTTCAATCTTCTATCTTCAATCTTCTATCTTCAATCTCCCCTTTGTCGTAATTAGTTCTGCTCTTAAAGTGTGTTTCGGGTGCCTTTTAGTGCGTGTTTTAGCTTTCGTAACGACCATAAATTAAACCCTGATATGTACTCTTGGGTTTTAATGTACCTTTGTCGTAGGACTTACAACTAGGCCTCAATTCTAATGTCTGACTGCTTTCTGCAGTTCCGTTGACACAGTGTGTCTTACCGGTGAGTTTACTAATATTTCTGACGCAACGCTCTCGTTTTTGCATAAAGCAATATTTTGTAGTATACAACGTGCATGAATTCACTTGCTTAGCATCTAATCAGTAAATGATGACATTTAAGCACATAATAGCAGTCATTAAATAATAATTAAAGTGTACGGAAATTACCGGTTTGGTGCCAGTTGTCACAGTCTCCCCTCGTTAAAAGAATTTCGTCCCGAAATTCAGGATGGACTAACCCTTGCAGGAGTATCTTTGAATAGGTGGGGATACTTTTCCTTGAACTGGTCTTCACGTTCCCACGTGTACTCGGGTCCGTGCTTAGAGTTCCAACGTACTTTGACAAGCTTCACAATATGCACTTCATCCATTGGGATGATCACGTTGGGATGATCGGAGGGCTTCATCAATATGCACTTCATCCATTGGGATGATCACGTTTTCTTGTGTTGGACTCTTCTTCAGGTTGGATACATGAAACGTATCATGTACTCCATTAAGTTCTTCCGGTAACTCCAACTTGTATGCCACGGTACCAATCCTTTTCAATATTCTGAATGGTCCGATGTATCGTGGATTCAGCTTTCCACGCTTTCCAAATCTGACTACGCCCTTCCAAGGTGAGACCTTTTACAACACTTTGTCTCCCACCTCGAATTCTACTGATTTTCTTTTCGGATCAGCGTAGCTCTTTTGTCGATCTCGAGCCGCCTTAATGCGCTCTCGGATCTGCGCAATCTTGTCGGTTGTCTCTTGAACGAGTTCAGGACCAACCATACGTTTATCTCCGGCATCTGCCCAACATAAGGGCGATCGACACTTTCGGCCATACAGAGCTTCGAACGGCGTGGCCTTTATGCTTGTATGATAACTGTTATTGTAGGAGAACTCAACTAAGGGTAGGTGAGTATCCCAGCTGCCGCCTAGATCCATGACACATGCGCGAAGCATATCTTCTAACGTTTGTATAGTCCGTTCGCTCTGGCCGTCTGTTTGCGGATGGAATGCCGTGCTTAGATCTAACTGAGATCCAAAGGCTTCCTAAAATGATTGCCAGATTCTTGAGACAAAGCGTCCATCTCTGTCTGAAATGATTGAGATAGGCACTCCGTGACGTGCCACAATTTCTCTTAAGTATATTTCTGCAAGCTTTCCAGTGCTATCCTTTTCTCGGATTGGTAGGAAATGCGCAGATTTCGTCAACCGATCAATTATTACCCATATCATGTCGTGCCCTCTCGGGGTCCTGGGTAATTTCGTTATGAAGTCCATCGAGATTTGTTCCCACTTCCACATGGGAATCTCTAGTTGTTGTAGTAGACCGGACGGTTTTTGATATTCAGCCTTAACCTTAGCACAGGTTAGGCATTTTCCAACATAGACAGCAACATCGCTTTTGAGTCTCGGCCACCAATAGTACTCTTTCAAGTCTTGATACATCTTGTCCGATCCTGGGTGGATCGAATATCTCGATTTGTGGGCTTCATTAAGGATGACTTCTCGTAGGCCACCATAGAGCGGAACCTAAATACGCTTTTTGAAGTATAAGGCTCCCTCTTCATTTGGCGCCATGTACTTCAATGCACCTCGGAGGTATTCAGCTTTGCGGTTCTCTCCTTTAAGAGCTTCTTGTTGTGCATCACGAATGCGTGCAGTGAGGTTCGTTCGAATGGTCATTTCTAACGCTCGAACTCTTAGGGTCTTACCCCTTTCTTTTCGGCTCAATGCGTCTGCTACAACGTTTGCCTTTCCTGGGTGGTACTTAATCTCACAGTCGTAATCATTTAGCAGCTCGACCCATCGCCGCTGGCGCATATTCAATTCCTTCTGATCAAATATGTGTTGCAGGCTTTTGTGATCTGTGAAGATTGTACATCGAGTACCATATAGATAGTGTCGCCAGATTTTCAAGGCGAATACCACTGCGCCCAGTTCCAGGTCATGAGTGGTATAATTTCTTTCGTGCACCTTCAGTTGCCTTGACGCGTAAGCGATGACTTTTTGGCGTTGCATGAGCACGCAACCCAAGCCTTGTCGCGAAGCGTCGCAGTATACCACGAAGTCTTCCGTGCCTTCGGGTAGTGACAATATTGGTGTATCGCATAGCTTGCTTTTGAGTAGCTGAAAAGCTTCTTCTTGTTTAACACCCCAGTCATACTTCTTGTCTTTCTGCGTAAGGGCAGTTAGTGGCTGAGCTATTTTCGAGAAATTCTCGATGAATCTCCTATAGTAGCCCGCTAAGCCCAAAAATTGCCGAACTTCAGTCGGGGTTTTGGGAGCTTCCCAATTCTTTATGGCTTCAATCTTGGACGGGTCTACATGAATGCCCTTCTCATTCACCACGTGACCAAGAAATTGTACTTCGCGAATCCAGAATTCGCACTTTGAGAACTTTGCGAATAGTTTCTCCTTCTTCAGTAGCTCTAGAATGGTCCTGAGGTGTTGCCCATGCTCTTCTTTCGTCCGAGAGTAGATCAGGATATCGTCGATAAATACAATCACGAATTTATCAAGATATGGTTTGCATACGCGGTTCATCAGATCCATAAAGACCGCTGGTGCATTCGTCAGCCCGAATGGCATCACAAGAAACTCGTAATGTCCATAGCGTGTTCTGAAAGCAGTCTTGGAATAGTAGCTTGATCCTTGCAACTGATCAAATAAGTCATCAATCCTCGGTAGTGGGTACCGATTCTTGATAGTGAGTTTGTTCAGTTCTATGTAATCGATGCACATTCGCAGAGTTCCATCCTTCTTCTTCACGAACAATACTGGGGCTCCCCAGGGCGAGAAGCTTGGCCTTATGAATCCTTTATCCAACAACTCCTGGAGTTGTGTAGACAATTCTTGCATCTCGGATGGTGCAAGTCGATAGGGTGCCTTGGCTACAGGTGCGGCTCCCGGAACCAAGTCTATACGGAATTCGACTTGTCGTTGCGGAGGTAGTCCTGGTAGATCTTCAGGGAACACATCAGGAAATTCCTTCACCACAGGAATATCTTCGAGTTTCGGTTCCTCAGCCTTCTTATCTACAATGTCTGCTAGGAAGGCAACACATCCTTTCCTTAAGCACTTCTGTGCTTTCATGTAGCTGATGATTCGCAGAGGCGCGTCTCGTCTTTCTCCATGTACGATGAGGGTTTCATCATTCGCCAAAGGGATGCCAATGATGTTCTCATGACAAATGACTTCAGCTTTTTTCTTGGATAACCAGTCCATGCCGACTACTACATCGAAGCTACCTAATTGGATAGGTAAGAGGTCGATGCTAAATTTTCGCTCACCAAGTTCTAGCAGAATACTTAGTAGGGTTGCACTGAGGGAATCTACACGTGACGAGACTTGCTGTGGTTTCTGTGCACTGAATTCCATAATTATGTATGCATCCATAATTACGTAACTCCTTGCACAGTCCGCACAGTTCGTTTCATCCCCGTATTTCTTCCTTCAGATAGGCCATTGTTTTCAGGTAAAGTCACATATACTGGTGACATCCTACTTCTAGTACATGCTAATTATCACACATAATTGCAAGTAATTTCTCAGTTAAGACAAGTTCTACTCCTGCACCCTAAGTCTCGTAGTGTCCTTTCTAGACTCATGTAAATAGTTTCAGGCAGTGGATGTCGCGGAACGTTTTATGCAATGAAAACTTTTTGAAAAATTGTTTTCGTGATAGGATCCTAGAGATTGTAGTCTAGACTCGAGAAGGAATCCTGGTTCACTACAATCGCAGCTCTGATACCAATCTGTCACACCCCTTTCTGCGGCGGAAGCACGAGGTGTGATCATGAAAGGTTCTCATTGCATACGAAAGGTAAACATACTATATGCTCGAAAATAACTTCAAGCATTACATTACCGAAAACATAAGTCAAGTGTTTACAGCACATGATAGCATATTGTCTTAAAAGTTACAACTTTATTTAACGATAAACAAAACGACATCCACGAGCATGCGTAGGGCCACGCGCACATCCACCTTTAGTTACCTGAAATACATGTGAGTTTTGGAAAAACATCAACATAATGTTGGTGTGAATTCATGCAGTGATTGTTTTTGAATGTTTAATATCCTTGAATGAAAACATAGTATAAGGTAGCGTTTGGTATGAAGGAATGGAAGGTGGAATGGAATGGATCATTCTGATGGAATAAAAAGAAACATGTTTGGTTATCATGTGGTAATGGAATGGAACATTCCAAAGGAATGTAACTCCTTCCAAATATAATAATTTCCATTCCTTGGTATGTAGGTGTTTTTTTTCTATTCCTTCAAGGAATGGAAAGAAATATGTTATTATTATTATTATTATTATTATTATTATTATTATTATTATTATTATTATTATTATTGTACTTATACTTTTATTTGTATTTATATTTATATTTATATTTATTAATATTCATACTAATATTAATATATATCAAAAATCTATTATTAATTTTTTATCATTAATATATTATTATTATTATTATTATTATTATTATTATTATTATTATTATTATTATTATTATTATTATTATTATTATTATTATTGAGGCAATTATATTTTTGCCGTTTTTAATACAGTTGTGTTTCGTTACTTCATCTTTTTTTGTTTATCAAATTGTACAAAGTAATGATTCATTCTATTCACATATGATTAACCAAACATCACAATGGAATGGAATGATCCATTTCATTCCATTGTCCATTCCATTACCTCGTCCATTCCATTCTCTCATCTATTCCATTATCTCATACCAAACAGACCCTTAAAACTGGTAGAATGAATGAATGTTTGAATGTAACTCGTAAAACGTATGTATAACTGGGTACTATGACTGTTTGAATGTGTGAGTTTTGCTAGTGGTTTGCAAGGCCACTAACATATGTCACGACATAGGAAGCCACCAAACCTAGGCATTTTTGTCGACTTGACTGAGACACAGAACCACTCATTGGTAGAAGTAGGCCAAGAGTGGGGTTGCCTGAAACCCATTAGATCTAACCTTTTGTTCCGCGGTCTGAATGTATACGTTGATTAATGGTGCTTATGGTACCCTATTCGAGACATGGTCTGGAATGTTTCACTTGAATGTTTTTGTACCTATCATAACATATGCAAACAATATTCAATTTGTGACATGTATTTCACCCCCGAAGTGTAAAACAAAAACAGTTAAAGAAAAGGGGGAGCATGAACTCACAACTTTGCGTTCCTGTGCGTCGTAAACTTCACCGGATTTGCTTAATTAACGTCATAAACTATACGCGTTTTCTTAACGTTAGTCACTAGACTTACGTCGCACAAGTTCAGTCACTCACTTTTGTGTATATTTTCTTGTGTTAAAAATATTTTATATTTTTAACTAAATGTCTTACTTATATTATTTTCTCACAAATAAATATAAGTCTTTTGTGTTTTGTACTTTGCACCCGAATTATGTGTCTTGTATATTGTATGTGTATTTTCATGTTTATACTCCTCATTAGTATTTAGTGTATTCTTACGTCTTAATACGCTAGCTCGTGTAACACATACTATATACACTTAGCACAGAAGTTGGTGATAAAATAATATATATTTTTCTCTCAAAAATATACATACTTATATCCATTTTTATTCTTGAAGAAATCCTCATTTCTTATCACCAAAAATTAGGGAAACCTTGGTAATACCTTTAAATACATTTTTAGGGAACAAGTTTCTCAAAAACTTATATTTTTCTAAGTGTCAAGATTTATAAAAATTTTGACAGAGTTTCCCCTAAAAATGGAGGTTTCCCATATTTTCAAAACATGTGTTTATTTTCTTTTAAATCGTCAACAATCATCAACAACAATTATCAACAATAATCATCAACAACAATCACTAATTTTCCCCATTTCATGAACTTGAATACTTACCAAAATTGTGTAGTAACTTACTAGCACATTTAGTAAGTCTTGTTATCTTTATAAATAAGTTCGATTTCTTAAAAACCTTATTTTTAAAGAATATGAAGTTTCACAACTTCTAGTCAGTTTTTACGAAAATTATTTCTTTGCTAAAAACTTTTGTTACACAAGTGTCCACACACTTGTTTGTTCACAAAAATCACTTTTGTTTGTGTAAGATCTGGTTTAGAACATGTGATTTCTTTTGACGCTTGGTCTTTTGAAAATACCACTTGTAGATACATAGATCAGCTAGTTTTAAACACTATTTCACAAGTAAAACGCTTTTACACAAGTTCATGATTCGTATGTGGTAGAGCTTCACCCTTTAACCCTTGTTTCATTCAAAACAACCTTATGTCATGATTCATGATCACGACCAAACCGGGTTAAACGATGATCCGAGCTACCACAACATAGATCGGGTCTAGATAATCACAAATTTCAATTACTACAACATTTACACAACTAGTGAGCTTTTAACCATCGTTTTTCATGTTTTTAGTAGACTTTAATGAACCATTTTGTAAGATTTCGAGTTTTAATCATTACACGTCACATTAACCACTTCAAAATAGTTCAAGAAGGTGTATTAAGTAACATACCACTAGCTCGAGGCTAGGGAGGAATCTAAGCGCAAATGAAGTGGATAAAAGCGAGAGGATGAGGTCCTTCGATCTCCGAGTGTACCAAGCCTTCTTATGCGTGACACTTGACACTTGTATGATGTTGGAATGTGAAGAACAAAATCGAAAAATATGATGGATGATCAAGGGGTGTTCGGCCGAAAGTTTTTGAGGGAGAAGAGAGAGTAGTTTTATGGTGTTGGGTGGTGAATTGTCTAATGTGCCATCTCAAGGTATTTATAGACATTCCATATGGCATATTCCTAGCATATTCCTAGAATATTCCTAGCATATTCCTGGCATATTCCTGGAATATTCCTAGCATATTCCTGGCATATTCCTGGAATATTCCTAGCATATTCCTAGCATATTCCTGGAATATTCCTAGCATATTCCTGGCATATTCCTGGAATATTCCTAGCATATTCCTGGGTTTTCTGCGTTGTCTGCGTTTTGCAGTGTAAGCACTGTGTCGCGTAGGAACACACGGTACGCGCTTAAACATGAAAAAAAATAACGTTTTTAAGCGTTTTAACTTATTTTATTTTTTTTTTCAATCACGAACCTGATTAAAATTAAATTTTAATCATAACAAAATATTTGTGGGATTAAATATTATCCGGGCGGCCATCAACGTTCGTTTCGCAGTTTTGTCGTAATTAGTTCTGCTCTTAAAGTGTGTTTCGGGTGCCTTTTAGTGCGTGTTTTAGCTTTCGTAACGACCATAAATTAAACCCTGATATGTACTCTTGGGTTTTAATGTACCTTTGTCGTAGGACTTACAACTAGGCCTCAATTCTAATGTCTGACTGCTTTCTGCAGTTCCGTTGACACAGTGTGTCTTACCGGTGAGTTTACTAATATTTCTGACGCAACGCTCTCGTTTTTGCATAAAGCAATATTTTGTAGTATACAATGTGCATGAATTCACTTGCTTAGCATCTAATCAGTAAATGATGACATTTAAGCACATAATAGCAGTCATTAAATAATAATTAAAGTGTACGGAAATTACCGGTTTGGTGCCAGTTGTCACACAATGTAAATCACCAAATGTGTATGTCAATGTCAACGTGTTTATGTTCAATGTAAATCATGTAATGTGTATCCCAAAATGTATCATGTACGGTAAGCGAAATGTATCAACTTAAACCATATGTAAAATGCACAAAACAAGTCGTTGAAGTAAAACGTGGTTTAAATCAACGTTATGTTCTGTAGAAAAATGCATGCTCTATTGATATTAACATTTATACGATATTGTGAAATATGCATACATTCAAGCCTTGAGACTGTGGTGATAAACCCTTAAACAAATTAAAGGTTTATCTAAGTTATGTATATCGAATTTGGTCATTCCTTCCAATCCTATCAAACCCAGGATTTCAGGAACGGGAGTTGTCAATTCCTATGGTACCACTACCTACTAACGAACGGCGTAGCTAATGTTAATGAATGTATTGTCCCATGTTAAACAAACCAAATGTCATAACAAAATGAAGGCATGTGATGTAAACAATTGTACTAAGTATGCTAAGTAAACATACGAAGTAGAAATGTTCATGTAAATCTTTGTGCCCATATGCTGAGTAAACATATGCAGCAGAAATGTTCATGTAAATCAATGTGTCCATATGCTGAGTAAACATATGCAACAGAAATGTTCATGTAAATCAATGTGTCCATATGCTGAGTAAACATATGCAACATAAATGTAATGTAAATCAATGTACTAAGTACGCACACAATGGGCATACATAGCATGAAATGTAATGAAATCATGTACTATAATGTACTAACAACATAGCAGGCATATGATGTGAAAACATGGAAAGCATGAAAGTAACAGATAGGCACATGTGTTTCACCCCAAAACAGTTTAGAAAACAGTAAAAGAGGGGTTCAATGTACTCACCTGAGGTTGCTTTGAAGTTCTTGTATAATAACCAGATAATGCTAAAGATCACGGGATATCAAACGGCACCTAATAGGTAGCTATGTAAATATACCGGACCAAATCGGAAGGATCGGATAGTATGCGGGTTCGTAAACCAAACGAGTATGGAGACTCGTGTAATATGGTGTAACAAAGCCTACATACTAAAATGAAACCTAACCTAAGTGCTTGCGACCCATCACGACCCGTTTAGGTAGCTTATGCTACCTTACGCGTCGTTCGCGTAGAACGCGTCTGGAACGCCTAACATCGTGACCACAAGGTATAACCTCGGAAGGTTATAGCTATGGTCACCTAATGTGTTTGGTCGGATCCTAATGATCGACCAAATGGGTCGGGTTCGAAAGTATAAGCGATGGTTTAGATCGCTTACCTTACGAGCCTATATAAGCACTAAACTAAAAGTGACGAGCTAAGCATGTTAGAACATGCTTAACTAAGATTAGAAAACAGGTTTGGCATCAAAACAAACGGCTTTGATGCTCACGAGTAGTTTGGTTACAAAATATGCAAGAATGCACATTTTGGCCGAAACTACGACTCGTCACTGAGCCTAGATAACGTGGTAATCAGTAGGTATAGTCACTACGGACTATAACCATCGTGATCACACTCACGTTATGAAGTTCCATGAACTTCGGGTTGACCATAGGCTGGTTAATGTAGAAAGTCAACAAAACGTTGACTTTCGGACTCGAAAAGCGAATAAAAGAGCGAAGGAATACTTACGGAGGGTCCCCGAATGCTAATCTAGATCAAAATGGCTCAGGTATGAAACAAAGGTTCCAACTTAGAGCTCTTGATCAGATTGTGTGGGTTTTTGCAAGAATGGGGGTGGGGTATTAATAGTATTTCCCGAAACGTTAGGATCGTTTCTTGAAAAACGTGATCGAATCTCGATCGTACACTTGTCGAAAACTTGTGGTTACTGAAAATGCCCCTTAGTGAGCTGAAAGGGCAAGTTTAAAACATGTGGTTGTGGTTAAACCAGCTGAAATTTGCTGACTAGCTGATCCTATCTGTTCTGGGAGTCTGACGTGCCCCGCGTAAGGATTTGGGCAATCCTTACGCGCCCCGCCTTAGGGTCACAGATCAGAATTTTCAGTTTTAGTCCCTGCACCTTAGAAACATGCAATTTGGCCCATTTTTGGAACGTTTAAGCCCCGTTAACCTCATTTCAAGGCTCTAAGATGAAGTTAAAGTGTAGGTGTTAGTGCACCTACGTCTGCTGACTACGTCTTCCATCGAGTCTTGAAGCTGAACAGATCAGAAATGACACGGAATCCTAGAAATAGTGATTTGTATAGGATTGTTTATGTTTACATGATCTAGGACCACTTTTGTGTCATATCTAGTCTAGGACCGCTTTTATGTACACTTCTAGGACCACTCTTATGTCATGATCATGGACCCCTTTTACGGCAAGGTGGTGAACCACTCATACGGACATGCCGTATAAGTGGTTCCAGAACTATATAAATAGGTCATAAGAGTGGTTCCAGAAATAGAGTTAGTGTGACAACTCGAGTTTCTGACTTTCACTTTCGCATTAAATGCGCGTTGACTTGACTGTTTAGTTGTTTGAATTGTGGACTTGAAATTGTACGCGTTGTGTTTTAATGAAACGTATTGTCATTTTGCCTATATGTGATTACTTGCTGTGGTAGAAAATAATATTAGAATTATTATTAAAACACTTAGTCTAGATCACGAAACATGACATACAGTTCGAAGGATCTCGAAACATATCCTTCGATTCGAAGGATCAACTTTCGGTTCGAAGGATCTCGAAACATATCCTTCGACCAAGGACTCTATCCTTCGACATCTTTCGGCCCAGTCTTTCTAATGGGCTTGGCCCATTCCTGTGAAACGATTTAAATACGTGAATGCATGTAAGTCGACGGTTAGTTTCAAAAACCCTAGTTCTATTGTGTGTGTGTGACGGCATAGCAGACCCATTCCCTGTTCGAAGGATTTCATTCCGTAATCCAGATTTCCGGTTAGTGTGTGATGTTGTTACGATGCTTTGATTTCACGATGCTTTGATTTCATGATGTTGCTTGTATGTTGTTATGAATCGGATATGGTAGGTTTAGCAAATATAATTGGATTGAATTGTCATGATTGTTTAGATGTTGTTGTTGATCGGCTAGCAAATCGGCCAAACATGTTTGATTGATCAGCCGGACATATAATCAGATTTGCTTAATCGGCCGGATTATTTGTATGATGTTGTTTTAATAGAATCGCATGATAGTGATTTAGGGCCGGTTCGATTGTGTTATTATTGTTCATGTGGTTAAATTAGGGTTCATGAGATTTAATATGAAACTCCCTGTTTGATCGATTCTGAAGTAATTGAATACTGAATTTGTGTTAATTGATAATCGGATAAACTTGGAAACTTTGTGTAAACGTAACTGTTATTTGTCGAAAGATATTAGTTATTCGAAACATAGTTGTGACCGAAAGATACTTGTCCTTCGAACCATAGTGGTGTTGACCGAAGGATAGCATTGACCGAACCATAGTGGTGTTGACCAAAGGATAGCTTTGACCGAAAGATAGTATGTTGACCGAAACATAACCTGTGTGTCGAAGGATAACTATGTCGAAACATAGCTGATGTGTCGAAAGATAACCATGAATCGTAAGATGATAACTGTGTATCGAAAGACGTGTCGAAACATAATTGTGATAGTTGTGATAATTGTTAGACCGAAGGATGAGCAATGTATCGAAGGATGGGTATGTGAATCGAATGATAGTTGATGATTAAGTGTGAAATAATACGTGTTGTGCCGATATGCAAACTGACTGTTATGTGAACATTAAATTGCATGCGTATCATTGTGAACATGAACTGATTTGTTATACGTGCATACAATAGGACGTGATTAATCACTTGTGAGTGCATAACCTAGCATACCGAGCAAACCAAGGTGAGTTCACACTCTTACCAAGGCATGGGATTCCCGGGGTGTTGGGAATGGGATTGAAAGGATAAGTTTGAATAGATATGCTACTGACACTATGACTGGACTACCACATTACTATCCTCGGATGTGAAGGATACTTATACTGATCACTATCCTCGGATGTGAAGGATACCTATACTGATCACTATCCTCGGTTGTGAAGGATACATACACTGATCACTATCCTCGGATGTGCAGGATACTTTACTTATATTGATCACTATCCTCGGTTGTGAAGGATACCTATAGTTACGAGTAGTCTAGTGGTTATACAACGTGGAACACCACCACCAATAGAACATACAATCGGCCCAGTAGAGCCACCTGTTACAAACGAACTTACTATTACGCATTTACTTTCTGTGAACTCGCTCAACTAGTTTGTTGATCATTCTGTTACATGCCTTGCAGATCGTTAGGTACTTGGAGCTTGCACTGGAGAAGCGGGTCGTTGTGGACAAGGATCGTGGCTTTTCTGTTGAACTATTATGACACTTAAAATTGTTAACTACTACTGGATTATTTACTATGCTTCCGCTACATTTTGAAACTATGGTTTTGTTTGAACACCTTTCGTGTTGAATGGATGGTTTACTTTTATTTTACTTGATATTAATTGCATGTTCAATATGATTGGTGGCTTGATCCTGGTCAGTCACGCTCCCAAGCGGTGATACTCCGCGTGTTGATTTTGGGGGTGTGACAGATTGGTATCAGAGCCATTGGTTATAGAGAACTTGGTTTTAATATGGAAAAACGTTTTTATTAAAACCAGACTATAACCAGAACAGTGCTCTCAACGATCCACAACGACGCTTCGCTCCACGTGCAAGACTCAACTTCTTAGGTAATAAGGTTTATGTTTATTGCCTACATGCTAGAATTTGCATAGAACTTTGCTCGTAGTATGCTTACATTACCTTGCTCACAACTTGACATTGCATGAGAATACTTATGTGCTTACACTCTTCTGTCATCGCGCTATTCGCGAACCTTTCTCACTTATGTTGCCTTTGATGTGAAGATCAATGGCCGCACGAATTACCATGACTCAAGCCCAGCTAGAGGCTCTCGTTGCTGCGGCAGTTGCAGCCGCCCAAGCAGGTAGTATACCCTGCAGTATAGACACTAGGATCTTTATATCCTACATTAATTCTCGTACTTAACTTTGCCCTATTCGTACACAATAGGTCAACCCGCTCAGCAACAACCTGGGTGCACCTTCAAGAATTTCATGGAATGTCGTCCTAGCTCGTTCAGTGGCACGGAGGGAGCAGTTGGACTCCTCCACTGGTTTGAAAAGCTCGAGTCGGTTTTCGAAATGTGTGAATGCCCTGAGGCTCGCAGGGTGAAGTTCGCCACTGGCACACTTGAAGGGATTGCGCTCACTTGGTGGAACGCACAAGTGCAGATCTTAGGGTTGGCAGCTGCTAACGCCACACCCTGGAATGATTTCAAAGAACTGATCAAGAGGGAATACTGCACTAGAGAAGACATTCACAAGTTGGAGGACGAGTTGTATAACTTGAAAATGGTTGGTTCGGAAATCGAAGCTTACACCAAGAGATCAAATGAGTTGGCTGTGTTATGTCCAACTATGGTGGACCCTCCATACAAGCGTATTGAGTTGTACCTCAAAGGTTTGGCACCAGAAATACAGAGCCACGTTACCTCGGCTAATCTCAACAACATCCAGGAAATCCAGCGTCTCGCTCATCGCATCACCGATCAGGCAGTGGATCAGAACAAACTGCCAAAGCGTATCAGTGCTACTGCTACCACTACTGCTTCTACTACACTTGCTACTCCCAGTGAAAGTAAGAGAAAATGGGATGGGGATTCTAGCAAGGGATCAGCTTCAGTGCAGTCGCAAGCTCAACAGCGAAAGACAGACAGTTACCAGAGTCCAAGTCAGCACTCCTCAGGCAGCCATAGACAGGGAGGGTATCGAGGAAACCTTCCAAAGTGTAACACCTGCAACAAACATCACAGTGGCCAGTGTAATAAGGTTCGTTGTCAAAGATGCCTCAAGATGGGTCACGAGGCTAAAGATTGTAGAAGCGCTCGTCCTGCAAACCAGAATCAGCAGCAACCCCAGGCACAGCAGAATCAGCAGCAGGGTAACAAAGGGTGCTTTCATTGCGGTGCAGAGGGTCACTTCAAAAGGCATTGCCCTCAGTTGAACAGGAACCAGAACAACAACAATCATAACAACAATCAGGGTAATGGTAACAACAACAACGGGGGAAACAACAACAACAACGGCAATGAAGCTCGTGGTCGTGCTTTTGTGTTGGGTCGAGGAGATGCAGTGAATGATCCCAATGTGGTTATGGGTAAGTTTCTTCTCGACGATATTTATGTTACTGTCTTATTTGATTCGGGTGCTGATACAAGCTATATGTCATTGAAAATGAGTAAATTATTAAAACGTACACCAACACCTCTAGACACCAAACACGTCGTAGAACTAGCCAATGGTAAAAGTGTAGAAGCCGCACAGGTAGTCAAGGGTTGTAGTATTGTTCTAGCGGGTCAGACTTTCTCGATTGATCTCATACCCATAGTTTTGGGTAGTTTCGACGTCGTCATCGGTATGGATTGGCTATCCCAACATCATGCGGAGATCTTATGCAAAGAAAAAGTTATTCGTATTCCTCGCTCCAGTCAAGAACCTCTCGAGGTACAAGGTGACAAGAGTGGTGCTGTGGTTGGCATCATCTCTTTCTTAAAGGCGCAGAAATGTTTACGAAAGGGACATACTGCCATTCTGGCACTTGTCACTGACGCATCAGCAAAGGAAAAGAAGCTGGAGGATATACCAGTTGTGCGTGATTTTCCTCAAGTGTTTCCTGAAGATTTACCTGGTTTACCTCCTCATCGTCAAGTCGAGTTTCAGATTGAGTTAGCTCCTGGAGCAGCACCAATAGCCCGCGCACCGTATCGTTTAGCTCCAACCGAACTGGAGGAACTGTCGAAGCAGCTACAAGAGCTCTTGGAAAAGGGCTTTATTCGTCCAAGCTCTTCGCCTTGGGGAGCTCCAGTGTTATTTGTGAAGAAGAAGGACGGTACGTTCAGAATGTGCATCGACTACCGCGAACTCAATAAGGTGACGGTGAAGAACCGTTACCCTCTTCCGCGCATAGATGACCTATTCGACCAGTTGCAAGGGTCGTGTTACTATTCCAAGATTGATTTAAGGTCAGGGTATCATCAGCTGAGAGTCCGGGATGAGGACGTCTCCAAAACCGCTTTCAGAACTCGCTACGGTCATTACGAGTTTCTTGTCATGCCATTCGGGCTTACGAACGCGCCTGCAGTCTTCATGGATCTTATGAATAGGGTGTGCAAACCGTATCTTGATAAGTTTGTTATCGTCTTCATCGACGACATTTTGATTTACTCCAAGAGTCAGGAGGAGCACGAGCAGCACTTACGCCTTATCTTGGAACTTCTTCGAATGGAGCAACTGTATGCAAAGTTTTCAAAATGCGACTTCTGGCTTCGTGAAGTCCACTTCTTAGGCCATGTGGTAAACAAGGATGGGATTCATGTCGATCCATCCAAGGTTGATTCGATCAGAAACTGGCCAGCACCACGTACACCGACAGAAATACGCCAATTCTTGGGTTTGGCGGGTTACTACAGGCGATTTATTAAAGACTTCTCAAAGATCGCGCAACCACTTACTATGCTAACACAGAAAGGTGTCGTTTACAGATGGGGTAATACGCAAGAGACCGCTTTTCAGTACTTAAAGGATAGGCTTTGCAGCGCACCTATTCTCTCATTGCCAGAGGGCACGGATGACTTCGTGGTTTATTGTGACGCATCGATACAGGGGCTTGGTTGTGTATTGATGCAGCGGGATAAAGTTATTGCCTACGCTTCGCGGCAACTCAAGGTTCATGAACGAAACTACACGACGCACGATTTAGAGCTGGGAGCCGTTGTTTTCGCGCTTAAGATATGGCGACACTACCTGTACGGTACCAGGTGCACGATTTACACCGATCACAGGAGTCTCGAGCATATTCTTAAGCAAAAGGATTTGAATATGCGTCAACGGAGATGGGTTGAACTTCTGAACGACTACGAATGCGCCATCAAGTATCATCCAGGCAAGGCCAATGTTGTGGCTGATGCCCTCAGTCGGAAAGACACTCTACCTAAGCGCGTGCGAGCGCTACAGCTTACTATTCAGTCCAGTCTTCCTGCACAGATACGAGCTGCTCAGTTAGAAGCACTGAAACCCGAAAACGTTAAAGCTGAAGCCTTACGCGGCTCAAGGCAACGCATGGAACAAAGGGAAGACGGCGCCTACTATGTAACGGGGCGTATTTGGGTCCCACTTTATGGCGGTTTACGCGAACTTGTAATGGATGAAGCTCACAAGTCTCGCTATTCGGTACATCCAGGGTCGGATAAAATGTACCACGACATCAGCACTACTTACTGGTGGCCTAGTATGAAGGCTCACATCGCTACGTACGTTGGAAAATGCTTAACCTGTGCGAGAGTCAAGGTTGAATACCAGAAACCAGCAGGCCTACTTCAACAGCCCAAGATACCACAATGGAAATGGGAAGAAATTTCCATGGATTTCGTTACGGGCTTACCTAGATCCCAGCGTGGGAATGACACTATTTGGGTGATCGTTGATCGACTCACAAAGTCTGCTCACTTCTTGGCTATCAAAGAAACGGATAAGTTTTCTACCCTAGCAGACATCTACTTGAAAGAAGTTGTTTCGAGGCACGGAGTGCCCACCTCTATTATTTCGGATCGCGATGCACGGTTCACGTCAGAGCTTTGGCAAGCGATGCACAAATCCTTCGGCTCACGATTAGACATCAGCACAGCATATCACCCTCAGACGGATGGGCAGTCTGAGCGCACGATTCAAACCCTAGAAGACATGCTTCGAGCGTGTGTTATCGATTTCGGCAACGGCTGGGAAAAGCACCTCCCTTTAGTGGAGTTTTCATACAATAACAGCTATCATACCAGCATTCAAGCCGCTCCATTCGAGGCATTGTACGGACGTAAATGCCGGTCACCTCTCTGTTGGGCAGAGGTGGGGGATAGTCAAATTACGGGTCCAGAGATTGTAGTGGACGCCACAGAAAAGATTGCGCAGATACGACAACGCATGGCGGCAGCACGCGACCGTCAGAAAGCCTACGCGGACAAGCGTAGAAAGCCATTGGAATTTGAGGTCGGGGACCGGGTTTTATTGAAAGTTTCACCCTGGAAGGGTGTGGTTCGATTTGGTAAACGAGGCAAACTGAATCCGCGGTACGTCGGACCATTCGAAATCTTAGAAAAGATTGGCAAAGTAGCCTACAGATTAAACCTACCAGCTGAACTCGGTGCAGTTCACAATGTATTTCACGTGTCGAATCTGAAGAAATGCCTATCAGATGAGACCCTTATAGTTCCTTTTAAGGAACTCACTATCGATGAGCGGTTGCAGTTCGTCGAGGAACCAGTTGAAATCACGGACCGGGATGTTAAGGTCCTCAAACACAAGAGAATCCCTCTTGTTCGAGTTCGTTGGAACTCCCAGCGTGGCCCAGAGTATACCTGGGAACGCGAAGACCAGATGAAAGAAAAGTACCCCCAGCTATTCGAAACCAATGCATCCACTTCTGAGGCTGAAGCTACTACTACTGAATTTCGGGACGAAATTCCAAATCAACGGGGGGATGATGTGACACCCCAGGAAAACCAGTGAACGATGTAACTTACCTAGCTTCCTCAGTGAGTGCGTACCAAATTTCGGGACGAAATTTCTTTTAAGTTGGGGATAATGTGACAACTCGAGTTTCTGACTTTCACTTTCGCATTAAATGCGCGTTGACTTGACTGTTTAGTTGTTTGAATTGTGGACTTGAAATTGTACGCGTTGTGTTTTAATGAAACGTATTGTCATTTTGCCTATATGTGATTACTTGCTGTGGTAGAAAATAATATTAGAATTATTATTAAAACACTTAGTCTAGATCACGAAACATGACATACAGTTCGAAGGATCTCGAAACATATCCTTCGATTCGAAGGATCAACTTTCGGTTCGAAGGATCTCGAAACATATCCTTCGACCAAGGACTCTATCCTTCGACATCTTTCGGCCCAGTCTTTCTAATGGGCTTGGCCCATTCCTGTGAAACGATTTAAATACGTGAATGCATGTAAGTCGACGGTTAGTTTCAAAAACCCTAGTTCTATTGTGTGTGTGTGACGGCATAGCAGACCCATTCCCTGTTCGAAGGATTTCATTCCGTAATCCAGATTTCCGGTTAGTGTGTGATGTTGTTACGATGCTTTGATTTCACGATGCTTTGATTTCATGATGTTGCTTGTATGTTGTTATGAATCGGATATGGTAGGTTTAGCAAATATAATTGGATTGAATTGTCATGATTGTTTAGATGTTGTTGTTGATCGGCTAGCAAATCGGCCAAACATGTTTGATTGATCAGCCGGACATATAATCAGATTTGCTTAATCGGCCGGATTATTTGTATGATGTTGTTTTAATAGAATCGCATGATAGTGATTTAGGGCCGGTTCGATTGTGTTATTATTGTTCATGTGGTTAAATTAGGGTTCATGAGATTTAATATGAAACTCCCTGTTTGATCGATTCTGAAGTAATTGAATACTGAATTTGTGTTAATTGATAATCGGATAAACTTGGAAACTTTGTGTAAACGTAACTGTTATTTGTCGAAAGATATTAGTTATTCGAAACATAGTTGTGACCGAAAGATACTTGTCCTTCGAACCATAGTGGTGTTGACCGAAGGATAGCATTGACCGAACCATAGTGGTGTTGACCGAAGGATAGCTTTGACCGAAAGATAGTATGTTGACCGAAGGATGAGCAATGTATCGAAGGATGGGTATGTGAATCGAATGATAGTTGATGATTAAGTGTGAAATAATACGTGTTGTGCCGATATGCAAACTGACTGTTATGTGAACATTAAATTGCATGCGTATCATTGTGAACATGAACTGATTTGTTATACGTGCATACAATAGGACGTGATTAATCACTTGTGAGTGCATAACCTAGCATACCGAGCAAACCAAGGTGAGTTCACACTCTTACCAAGGCATGGGATTCCCGGGGTGTTGGGAATGGGATTGAAAGGATAAGTTTGAATAGATATGCTACTGACACTATGACTGGACTACCACATTACTATCCTCGGATGTGAAGGATACTTATACTGATCACTATCCTCGGATGTGAAGGATACCTATACTGATCACTATCCTCGGTTGTGAAGGATACATACACTGATCACTATCCTCGGATGTGCAGGATACTTTACTTATATTGATCACTATCCTCGGTTGTGAAGGATACCTATAGTTACGAGTAGTCTAGTGGTTATACAACGTGGAACACCACCACCAATAGAACATACAATCGGCCCAGTAGAGCCACCTGTTACAAACGAACTTACTATTACGCATTTACTTTCTGTGAACTCGCTCAACTAGTTTGTTGATCATTCTGTTACATGCCTTGCAGATCGTTAGGTACTTGGAGCTTGCACTGGAGAAGCGGGTCGTTGTGGACAAGGATCGTGGCTTTTCTGTTGAACTATTATGACACTTAAAATTGTTAACTACTACTGGATTATTTACTATGCTTCCGCTACATTTTGAAACTATGGTTTTGTTTGAACACCTTTCGTGTTGAATGGATGGTTTACTTTTATTTTACTTGATATTAATTGCATGTTCAATATGATTGGTGGCTTGATCCTGGTCAGTCACGCTCCCAAGCGGTGATACTCCGCGTGTTGATTTTGGGGGTGTGACAGTTAGAAACACATAGTTAAAGGTGTAATTGTTCCGGTACTCTACCGAAGTGCTGTCTGATCGTGTAAACTTGCAAGAAATCAATACAACAGCAATATTAAAGTGAATTCAGCGTGTATAGCACCGAATTGTTAGTTTCCGCCTCTCAATTCGGATACGAACTTCTCTGAATGACTCGTGAGGTCAGCAAACGATCCTACAAGTGGTATCAGAGCTCAGGAGGAGGAGTTCCATTGAAATTTGCTGGATTTTGTGACATTTTCTTCTTCTACACCTTCTTTCTTACGTCAGACCAAGATTTCACGGTCCGTTTTGGATGATTTTTGGATATGTGGTGCGCGTATACATGATCTAAAACCCTACCAAGTTTCAGCTTGAAACTCCAAGCCGTTTTGGAGATATCGCGATTTTTCGGTTCGGTTTTTTCGTCAAAGAGTCTGAACCGCTTATTTGGTCATATGTGAACCGCTCAAAATTAGTTGTGTGAATCGCTTTTTCGAACATGGTGAACCGTTCATTGGGTAACAATTGAGAACCGCTTATTTGAACAAATTTGAATCGCTTATTCGGCAAGTTTACAGATCGCTTTTATTGAATCTTGTGGAACCGCTTTTAAGAAATTATAGGGGATCGCTTTTACGGCTTTATTTGAATCGCTTTTATGACACACATGATGAACACTTAAGTAAACTGTTGAATCGCTCAAAATACTTTTAAGTGGACCGCTGATAAGACAACTTCTGATTCACTATTTTGGTCAAATAGTGTTAACAATCACCGCCCCACTTGCCAAAAAGCCCACTTGTCCATCGTCTGTATATAAAAGAAGTTGCCGCCCACTTTTTGTAGTCGGCCCAATCACACAAGATTAAGTCACCGCCCACTAAGTTTGAAAATCCAAACATCATTCAAACTTTGCACCGCCCAAAACTATCCAATCCAGGTTCTTCAGCCCACCGCCCATTACCTTTGTGACCCAATAGCAGCCCTTTAAGATGCACCGCCCCACTATCTTTAGATCATTAATTGTTGTTGTCGGTTACATTGGTTGTTGTTGTTGTTGATTGAAGTGAACCGCCCATTAAGAGCATAAGGCCCAATCCAGTTTTTTTTAGAGTTTGATATTGTGTTTACTAATCATTTGTTTGTGTATTAAACAGGTGATTCAAGGGATTTCTACAAGGGGCAAATTCCAAAAATTTGAAAATCTTTGTGAATTAGTGAACATTTGAAAGATGGATACGGAATTTTATAACGCTTTTGCCACCCCGACTTCAATTACCCAAAATGCTTTGATTGAAAATGAAACCGGAACGTCTCAAAAACCACCGAAACTCATGGATATTGATGATTACAATGTGTGGTCAGAACGTTTCGCGAATTGGGTTGAAGCTTATCATCTTGATGCGTGGGAACACACTGAAGTACAATATAAAAAACCCACAAAAGATGACATTGTGAATGGCATTCTGCTAACACTTAGGGAAATGAGTACTGCGGATAAAAAGAAATATCGTGATGAGAAATTAATGATCAGTCTGCTTCAGCAAGCAATAAAGGAAGATATTTTAATTTTGCTTCAACATGACGGAACTGCATTCTCAATGTGGACTGAGTTAGAAGCAAAGTTTACCGGAAGTGATGAAATGTTGAAAAACAAAATGTCTCTCATGAAAAAAGAGTTTGATTTGTTTAGAGGATTGAAAAATGAAAACACCAAGCAAATTATTGACAGATATTGTAACTTAGTGCGAAATATGACAAAACTTGGTGTTAAGAAAACTACTGATGAATTAATTGAAAAACTTGCAGATGCTCTTCCATACGAGACATGGGGAACTTATCTGATGATGCTGAAGTCAAACAAAGCAGAATACAATAAGATGAAACTCGGAGACTTCATAAAGCATCTGGAAGCTCAGGAGATGGAGCAGAGGAAGATTGCTCGGATGAAGAATTATGACGGTGAACAGGATATCAGTTTGTACTACAAGCATGGTACTACTGATTCTACAAAGTTTTCTCCGAAGATCGAAACTGCATACAATGTCAAAGATTCTCCTGAGAAGCAGGCATCTCAAGGATCAAATAGCAATACCAGATTTTCATCTTTCGATCCCAATATATCTGTAACAAAGAACGGTAGAAAACTTCAGTGTAACATTGTGTTAAGTCTTGAAAATGATCAAGATTACACTGAAGATATTGCAAAAAATCAAATGTCTTTGTTAGGGATGATATTAGAATCTTATAGCTGTTTTGTTGCAGGTAAGATCGGCAATCCTATGCTTACAAAGGAGGATTACGATCAAATCGATGCTGAAGAAATGGAATTAATGGACATCAAATGGTGTATGGCGAGTGTGATGAGGCGTGCAGAAAAGTTTAAACAAATTACAGGCCGTGATGATTTTCGTGATGCTAATGTTTCTGCTTTAGGTTTCGATAAATCGAAAGTCACATGTTTCCGTTGCAGGGAGAATGGACACTTCAAAAGAGAATGCAAAAACCGTGAAGCTACCGGTGCCCAGAATCCTTTCGGAAACAATGACTATCACATGAAGGCCATTTATCATCAAATCACTCAGCCAGCACAGCAGCATGCACAAACAGCTCATGGGAGAGACGTGGTTGATAAAAGGGCTTGTGTTGTTAGTCAGGGAAAATATGATGATTTTACCTGGGAAAAATATCTTCCGAAAGAAAGTAAAGTTTGTATAGCTGAACAAAATGATGAGAAAATGGCTGAAGGATTTATGTGGGATGATTTTTGTAAAGATCAAGATTTTATGGCCAAAAATACTTATCATGCTTTCTTTGGTAATGCTTATGATCTAAAATGTGCAGAAAGATGTAGAAAAGTCATGGAAGCTGCTGAAGAAAGACGAAGACAGATCAGAGAGGAGGCTGAAGAGGAAGAGAGATTGAAGGAAGAAGCAAAAGCTGAAGAATTGAGAAGAGTTCACTTTTTGAATTCAGGCAGGACTGTGAAAGAGGTTCCTGAGTTCGAGATTAAAGCAGATGCTGAGCCAGTTGTGGTTACAGAAAAATGTGTGAATTGTGATTCGCTGATCAAGCAGAACAATGAGCTGTTGCATAATATTCATAAGCTGAAAGAATCGTATGATACTATGAACAGAGAAATCAACAAATATACTGATTCTGATGGTGAACAAGCTGAAGCTATGAATACTTTGAAGATAGCTTATCTGAGACAGCTTGATACAGCAAATTACAATATAAAGAAATGTGCAGATCTCGAGTTGGAATTGGCAACACAAAAGATAGAAACTGAGAAAATCAAGAAATTATTAGATAGTTACTCATGTTCTACTTTTGTGGTTGAGAGGATTTACCCGGTGATGAAAGATTTGAAGACTTTCAAGGTGTCACACCCCTTTCTGCGGCGGAAGCACGAGGTGTGATCATGAAAGGTTCTCATTGCATACGAAAGGTAAACATACTACATGCTCATGAAAATAACTTCAAATACCATAATTTGAAATGTTAGCGTTTACATCGCGAGTTAACATAAAACATTGACTTAAAAGGTTTACACTTTATTTAAAAGCAAACACAAGCGACATCCACGAGCATAAGTGAGACCACGCGCACATCCATCCTAGTTACCTAAAATACATGTGAGTTTTGGAAAAACGTCAACATAATGTTGGTGTGAATTCATGCCGTTTTGTTTTGCACTTTTGTATACTTTGTATGAAAACATATTTTGTGAATAAATCGAGTTTTCATAAAATCCAGTTTCATGTGTACACCACGTACTCATGTATGATTCAAATTCTTCTAAAGTACCCCACGTACCCAAGTATAATCCATGCTTTTCTTGAGTACCCCACGTACTCAAGTATTCATCAAGTTTTAGAATGGTATGTGTTTTTATGTAAATTAAGTCTTCCTGTATGTATCAGGATTGTTAATGGGTTGCAAAGCCATTAACATGTGACACGACATAGGAAGTCACCAAACCTTAGGCATTTAATTGGTATATTCTGAGACACAAAAGCACTACTCGGTACTCGCCCTCACCGAGAGTGTGGCTGCCCGGCACCCGTTAGATCTAACCTTTTGTTCTGCGGTCTAGGTATATTGTTGATTAATGGTGCTTCTGTACCCTATTCGTGACACGATTCCTCACATCATTTTTCATAGCGCATCCTACTTGGTACTCGTTTCTCACCAAGCGCGCTTCTCATATTCCTATTTCACAACACACTTGGTACTCGTTCTCACCAAGTGCGCTTCTCGTTTTCTTATTTCACAACACACTTGGTACTCGTTCTCACCAAGTGCGCTTCTTGTATTCTTATATCGCTACACACTTGGTACTCGTTCTCACCAAGTGTGCTTTTTATTATCATACCATTTGTTAAACATAAAAATATCTGTAACATGTATTTCACCCCCGAAGTTATAAAACTGAAAACAGTTAAGAGAAAAGGGGGAGCATGAACTCACAACTTTGCGTTCCTGTGTGTTGTAAACTTCACCGGTTTGCTTATTTAACGTCGTAACCTATACGTGTTTTCTTAACGTTAGTCACTAGACTCGCGTCGTACAAGTTCGGTCACTCACTTTTGTATTCGTATTGTTGTGTTAAAAATATTTCATATTTTTAACTAAGTATCTTACTTATATTATTTTTCGCAAATTAATATAAGTATCTTGTGTTTTGCACTTTGCACCCGAATTATGTGTCTTGTATATTGTATGTGTATTTTCATGTTTATACTCCTCATGAGTATTTAGTGTATTTAGCACAGAAGTTGGTGATAAAATAATATATATTTTTCTCTCAAAAATATACATACTTATATCCATTTTTATCCTTGAAGAAATCCTCATTTCTTATCACCAAAAATTAGGGAAACCTTGGTAATACTCTTAAATACATTTTTAGGGAATAAGTTTCTCAAAAACTTATATTTTTCTAAGTATCAAAATTTATAAAAATTTTGGCAGAGTTTCCCCTAAAAATGGAGGTTTCCCATGTTTTCAAAACATGTGTTTATTTTTTTTAAATCGTCAACAATCATCAACAACACTTATCAACAATAATCATCCACAAATATCACTAATTTCTCCATTTCATGAACTTGGTTATTTACTAAAATTGTGTAGTGACTTACTAGCACATTTAGTAAGTCTTGTTATCTTTAAAAATAAGTTTAGTTTCTTAAAAACCTTATTTTCAAAGAATATAAAGTTTCACAACTTCTAGTCGGTTTTTACGAAAATTATTTCTTTGTTAAAACTTTTGTTACACAAGTGTCCATACACTTGTTTGTTCACAAAAATCACTTTTGTTTGTGTAAGATCCGGTTTAGAACATGTGGTTTCTTTTGACGCTTGGTCTTTTGAAAATACCACTTGTAGATTCATAGATCGGCAAGTTTTAAACACTATTTTACAAGTAAAAATACTTTTACACAAGTTCATGTTTCTCGTGTGGTAGAGTTTCACCTTTTAACCCTTGTACCGTCCGAAACAAGCTTATGTCAAGATCTATGATCTTAACAAAGTCGGGTTAAACGGTGATCCGAGCTACCACAACGTAGATCGGGCCTAAATAATCCCACAAATCAAATACTACAACATTTACACATCATGTGAGCTTTTATCCATCATTTAAGTGTCTTTTAGTAGACTTTTATGCTTCAAAACGCAAGTTTCCGAATTTTAACCGTTACATATCGTATTAACCACCTTAGATTAGTACATGTATGAGTTTTAAGTGTTATACCTCTAGCTCAGGGCTAGGGAAGATTCTATGCGAAGAATGAGTGGATAAAGGCAAGATAACGAGGTTCTTCGCTTTCCGTTTGCTCCAAGACTCCTAATGCGTGACCCGTAAGGCTTGTATGTGCTTGGAATATGGAGGATGGAACTCGAAAATGGTTGAAGAGATGGAGGGGGGTTCGGCCGTGAATGGTGGAGCAAGCGAGGAGTGTTGTGGTGTTGAGTGGTGAAATGGTGATGGTTATATATATAGTGTACTCAAGATCCTTCCATATCTTATGTAATCTTATAAAATCTAAATAATATCTAAGCAAGATCTTATGAAATCTAGTGAATCCAAGCAAGATCTTTGATGGATATTGTAGGATCTTGTGTACTTATAATATTCGAGAGAAATCTATGCAAGATCTTTCCATATCTTTGGAAATCTCATAAAATCTAACTAATATCAAAATGAATCAAAGTGAATCTAAGTAGATTGTGCAAGATCATACGATATCTTGGCAAATATTTGGTGGGGGCCACCCCCATGTGACCGTCCACTATTAAGGGGGGGGGGGGGTAATGGGTAAATTCCACTCTAATTTTATAAGCAAGTTAGCTTTCAAGTGCAACTTTTAGGGACTTGTTGTGTTATTATGCTATAAGAGGTGTTATGGTGTTCGGGGACCATAACTAGTTAAGAAACATTTAAAACAATGCTTCTAGTACTATTTTGGTGTTCCGGGTAAAGTCCGGTTGTTCGGTTAGACACCGATTCGTTTAAGTGTTAAATTACACTTTCTAGTGTCTTTTAAGTACCCTTCTTGTACCCTTTCAATTCCCAACACTTAGGGAAATATTCCGGATGTTAAAACGAAATTTCTGCATAATATTCATATGTTTAAATGCTGAATTATTGCTGAATTTTACAAATTATGCACTTAAAGTGCGTTTCGGGTGCTTCTTAGTGCGTATTTTAGCTCTCGCAATGACTATAAACTAAACCCTTATACGTACTCTTGGGTTTTAATGTATTCTAGTCGTTGGACCTACACTAGGCCTTAATTCTAATGTCTGACTGCTTTCTGCAGTTCTGTTGACACATTGTGTCTTACCGGTGAGTTTACTTAGTATTTTTGACGCAACGCTCTCGTTTATGCATAAAGCAGTATTCTATAGTATACAACGTGCATGAATTCACTTGCTTAACATCAAATCAGTCAATGCTGATATTTAAGCACATAATTGCAGTCATTAAATAATGATTAAAGTGTACGGAAATTACCGGTTTTGTGCCAGTTGTCACAGTCTCCCCCCGTTAAAAGAATTTCGTCCCGAAATTCAGGATGAACTAACCCTCGCAGGAGTCTCTTCGAATAGGTGGGGATACTTTTCCCTGAACTGGTCTTCGCGTTCCCATGTATACTCGGGTCCGTGCTTAGAGCTCCAACGTACTTTGACAAGTTTCACACTGCTCCTCCTAGTCTTGTTGACTTTCCAGTCAGTAACCTCAACGGGTTGTTCTGTAAATCGGAGGGCTTCATCAATATGCACTTCATCCACCGGGATGATCACATTTTCTTGTGTTGGACTCTTCTTCAGGTTGGATACATGAAACGTATCATTTACTCCATTAAGTTCTTCCGGTAACTCCAACTTGTACGCCACGGTACCAATTCTTCTCAAGATTCTGAATGGTCCGATGTATCGTGGGTTCAGCTTTCCACGCTTTCCAAATCTGACTACGCCCTTCCAAGGTGAGACTTTTAACAACACTTTGTCTCCCACCTCGAATTCTACTGATTTTCTTTTCGGATCAGCGTAGCTCTTTTGTCGATCTCGAGCCGCCTTAATGCGCTCTCGGATCTGCGCGATCTTGTCGGTTGTCTCTTGAACAAGTTCAGGACCAACCATACGTTTATCTCCGGCATCTGCCCAACATAAGGGCGATCGGCATTTGCGGCTATACAGAGCTTCGAACGGCGCGGCCTTTATGCTTGTATGGTAACTGTTATTGTAGGAAAACTCAACTAATGGTAGGTGAGTATCCCAGCTGCCGCCTAGATCCATGACACATGCGCGAAGCATATCTTCTAACGTTTGTATAGTTCGTTCGCTCTGGCCGTCTGTTTGCGGATGGAATGCCGTGCTTAGATCTAACTGAGATCCAAAGGCTTCCTGAAATGATTGCCAGATTCTTGAGACAAAGCGTCCATCTCTGTCTGAAATGATTGAGATAGGCACTCCATGACGTGCCACAATTTCTCTTAAGTATATTTCTGCAAGCTTTCCAGTGCTATCCTTCTCACGGATTGGTAGGAAATGCGCAGACTTCGTCAACCGATCAATTATTACCCATATCATGTCGTGCCCTCTCGGGGTCCTGGGTAATTTCGTTATGAAGTCCATCGAGATTTGTTCCCACTTCCACACGGGAATCTCTGGTTGTTGTAGTAGACCGGACGGTTTTTGATATTCGGCCTTAACCTTAGCACATGTTAGGCATTTTCCAACATAGACAGCAACATCGCTTTTGAGTCTCGGCCACCAATAGTACTCTTTCAAGTCTTGATACGTCTTGTCCGATCCTGGGTGGATCGAATACCTCGATTTGTGGGCTTCATTAAGGATGACTTCTCGTATGCCACCATAGAGTGGAACCCAAATACGCTTCTTGAAGTATAAGGCTCCCTCTTCATTTGGTGCCATGTACTTCAATGCACCTCGGAGGTATTCAGCTTTACGGTTCTCTCCTTTAAGAGCTTCTTGTTGTGCATCACGAATGCGTGCAGTGAGGTTCGTTCGAATGGTCATTTCTAACGCTCGAACTCTTAGGGTCTTAACCCTTTCTTTTCGACTTAATGCGTCTGCTACAACGTTTGCCTTTCCTGGGTGGTACTTAATCTCACAGTCGTAATCATTTAGCAGCTCGACCCATCGCCACTGGCGCATATTCAATTCCTTCTGATCAAATATATGTTGCAGGCTTTTGTGATCTGTGAAGATTGTACATCGAGTACCATATAGATAGTGTCGCCAGATTTTCAAGGCGAATACCACCACGCCCAGCTCCAGGTCATGAGTGGTATAGTTTCTTTCATGCACCTTCAGTTGCCTTGAAGCGTAAGCGATGACCTTTTGGCGTTGCATGAGCACGCATCCCAGTCCTTGTCGCGAGGCGTCGCAGTATACCACGAAGTCTTCCGTGCCTTCGGGCAGTGACAATATTGGTGCATCGCATAGCTTGTTTTTGAGTAGCTGAAAAGCTTCCTCTTGTTTAACACCCCAGTCATACTTCTTGTCTTTCTGAGTAAGGGCAGTTAGCGGCTGAGCTATTTTGGAGAAATTCTCGATGAATCTCCTATAGTAGCCCGCTAAGCCCAAAAATTGCCGAACTTCAGTCGGGGTTTTGGGAGCTTCCCAATTCTTTATTGCTTCAATCTTGGAAGGGTCTACATGAATGCCCTTCTCATTCACAACGTGACCAAGAAATTGTACTTCGCGAATCCAGAATTCGCATTTTGAGAACTTTGCATAAAGTTTCTCCTTTTTCAGTAGCTCCAAGATGGTTCTGAGGTGTTGCTCGTGCTCTTCTTTCGTCCGAGAGTAAATCAGGATATCATCGATAAATACAATCACAAATTTATCGAGATATGGTTTGCATACGCGGTTCATCAGATCCATGAAGACTGCTGGTGCATTCGTCAGCCCGAATGGCATCACAAGAAACTCGTAATGCCCATAGCGTGTTCTGAATGCAGTCTTTGGTACGCTCTCCTCTTGGATTCTCAGCTGGTGGTATCCAGACCGAAGGTCGATCTTGGAATAATAGCTTGACCCTTGTAACTGGTCAAACAAGTCGTCAATCCTCGGTAGTGGGTACCGATTCTTGATCGTTAGCTTGTTCAGTTCCCTGTAATCGATACACATCCGCATGGTTCCATCCTTTTTCTTCACGAACAGAACTGGAGCTCCCCATGGCGAGAAGCTTGGCCTTATGAATCCTTTATCCAACAACTCCTGGAGTTGTGTAGATAGTTCTTGCATTTCGGATGGCGCAAGTCTATACGGTGCCTTGGCTACAGGAGCAACTCCCGGAACCAAGTCTATACGGAATTCAACTTGTCGTTGCGGAGGTAGTCCTGGCAGATCCTCAGGGAACACATCAGGAAATTCCTTCACCACAGGAATGTCTTCGAGTTTCGGCTCCACAGCCTTCTTGTCTATTACGTGTGCTAGGAAGGCAACACATCCTTTCCTTAAGCACTTCTGTGCCTTCATGCAACTGATGATTCGAAGAGGCGCGTCTCGTTTTTCTCCATGCACGATGAGAGTTTCACCATTCGTTAAAGGGACGCGAATGATCTTCTCATGACAAATGACTTCAGCTTTGTTCTTGGACAGCCAGTCCATTCCGACTACTACATCAAAGCTACCCAATTGAATAGGTAAGAGGTCGATGCTAAACCTTCGCTCACCAAGTTCTAGTGTGCAGTTTCTAACAACTTCGCCTGATTCAACAAGTTTTCCATTGGCTAATTCTATGGAATATGGAACTTCTAATCTACTAGATTCTATTCCGAGCATGCGTTTAAATTCCACAGACATGAAGCTATAATCGGCGCCAGTGTCAAATAATATGGATGCAAAGTGATTGTTAATGAGAAACGTACCGGTGACCACGTTAGGGTCCTCGCGTGCGTTCTTTGCTTCAATCACAAATGCCCGAGCCTGAGCATTGTCTTTCTTTGGGCAGTCTCTCATGAAATGATCGTTGCTTCCACACTTGAAGCATCCTTGGTTTCGCCCTTTCCCGTTATCATTCTTGTTACCAGCACTGTTTCCATTTTGATTCTTTCCCTTGCTCCAACAGTCTTCTATTCGATGACCCAATCTACCACACTTGTCGCACCTTGGAATGCGACAAGCTCCATCATGATGATACTTGCATTTTTGGCACTTAGGCATGGTGCCTTGGTATCCTTTGGCTGAATTCTTTGCCTCCTTAGAGGGGTTGGTGTCACGTTTCTTGTTGGAACCCTTGCTGTTGCGAGTTGCTTGAGTCAGAGTTGAATGCTTCCTCTTCTTGTCACCGGACGACTCAACATGTGTCTCGGTCTTCTCTGTTGGGTTCAACGATAACTTCTCCATACGAACACAATCCTCAGTAAGACTGACAGCCAGAGTTACAGCCTCGGTGATTGTTTGGGGTTTGGCCGACGTCACCATGCCATGAAATTCTGGGGCCAATCCCCAAATGTAGCGTTCAACGCGCTTGAATTCGGGAGTCACCATGTAAGGAATCACCCTAGACAAATCATGGAACCTCCTAGTATACCCAGTGATGTCAGCTCCTACCATAGTCAAGTGCCAGAACTCTGTCTCCAACCTTTGGAGTTCGGCACGAGAGCAATACTTCTCTCTCATCTTCTCCTTCAATTCATCCCAAGTCATGCCGTATGCAGCCTCATCGCCCAGCGTTTGAACTTGCAAATTCCACCATGTCAGTGCTTCGTCGACAAACAGCCCAGTAGCAAAAGTGACTTGCTGATCTGCGGTACACTTGCTCATGCGGATTGTGGCTTCAGTCTTTTCCGTCCAACGCACAAAGGCTACTGCTCCTCCAGTGCCATCGTAGTTCATAGGTTTGCAGTCGAGGAACTGCTTGAAGGTGCAGCCTGTAATTAACCCAACCAATTCACTTATGAGCAATCGAAGAAATAATGAAACAAAGACCGTTCATAAATTTCTTCATGCTTAGTAAATTGTTCTAAGGTTACCTTGAACTGCGTTTCCACCGGACGAATCTCCATGTCCGTTACGCCTGGCACTGCTTGGCCCTCCACTGTCTTGGGTACGGTTCGCCTCGTACTGGGCGATAGCAGCAGAAATTCTCTCTTCCAGTAGAGCGTTCAGCTCTTCAGCAGTTTTTGGTAGTGGGGGAGGAGGAGGTTGATCATCATTGCGAGCATTCACAGCTTTCCTGGGTGCCATGTTCTGACAGAACATAACGCAGCAGGGTTAGGCATTTGTTTTGACGTCGTCATACTGGACAGTAGTAGTATATATTCACAGGTATATACCACATAATTAACATCAAATAATTATTACTCTAGCAGAGTACTTAGTAGGCTTGTACTGAGGGAATCTATACGTGACAAGACTTGCTGTGATTTCTGTGCACTGAATTCCATAATTATGTATGCATCCATAATTACGTAACTCCTTGCACAGTCCGCACAGTTCGTTTCATCCTCGTATCTCTTCCTTCAGATGGGCCATTGTTGCAGGTAAAGTCACGTATACCTGTGACATTCTACATCTAGTATATGCTAATTATCACAGATAATTGCACGTAATTTCTCAGTTAAGACAAGTGCTACTCCTGTGCACCCTAAGTCTCGTAGTGTCTTTTCTAGACTCGTGTAGTCAGTTTCAGGTAGTGGATGTCGCGGGACGTTTTATGCAATGAAAACTCTTTGAAAATTGTTTTCGTGATAGGATCCTAGAGATTGTAGACTAGACTCGAGAAGGAATCCTGGTTCACTACAATCGTAGCTCTGATACCAATCTGTCACACCCCTTTCTGCGGCGGAAGCACGAGGTGTGATCATGAAAGGTTCTCATTGCATACGAAAGGTAAACATACTACATGCTCATGAAAATAACTTCAAATACCATAATTTGAAATGTTAGCGTTTACATCGCGAGTTAACATAAAACATTGACTTAAAAGGTTTACACTTTATTTAAAAGCAAACACAAGCGACATCCACGAGCATAAGTGAGACCACGCGCACATCCATCCTAGTTACCTGAAATACATGTGAGTTTTGGAAAAACGTCAACATAATGTTGGTGTGAATTCATGCCGTTTTGTTTTGCACTTTTGTATACTTTGTATGAAAACATATTTTGTGAATAAATCGAGTTTTCATAAAATCCAGTTTCATGTGTACACCACGTACTCATGTATGATTCAAATTCTTCTAAAGTACCCCACGTACCCAAGTATAATCCATGCTTTTCTTGAGTACCCCACGTACTCAAGTATTCATCAAGTTTTAGAATGGTATGTGTTTTTATGTAAATTAAGTCTTCCTGTATGTATCAGGATTGTTAATGGGTTGCAAAGCCATTAACATGTGACACGACATAGGAAGTCACCAAACCTTAGGCATTTAATTGGTATATTCTGAGACACAAAAGCACTACTCGGTACTCGCCCTCACCGAGAGTGTGGCTGCCCGGCACCCGTTAGATCTAACCTTTTGTTCTGCGGTCTAGGTATATTGTTGATTAATGGTGCTTCTGTACCCTATTCGTGACACGATTCCTCGCATCATTTTTCATAGCGCATCCTACTTGGTACTCGTTTCTCACCAAGCGCGCTTCTCATATTCCTATTTCACAACACACTTGGTACTCGTTCTCACCAAGTGCGCTTCTCGTTTTCTTATTTCACAACACACTTGGTACTCGTTCTCACCAAGTGCGCTTCTTGTATTCTTATATCGCTACACACTTGGTACTCGTTCTCACCAAGTGTGCTTTTTATTATCATACCATTTGTTAAACATAAAAATATCTGTAACATGTATTTCACCCCCGAAGTTATAAAACTGAAAACAGTTAAGAGAAAAGGGGGAGCATGAACTCACAACTTTGCGTTCCTGTGCGTTGTAAACTTCACCGGTTTGCTTATTTAACGTCGTAACCTATACGTGTTTTCTTAACGTTAGTCACTAGACTCGCGTCGTACAAGTTCGATCACTCACTTTTGTATTCGTATTGTTGTGTTAAAAATATTTCATATTTTTAACTAAGTATCTTACTTATATTATTTTTCGCAAATTAATATAAGTATCTTGTGTTTTGCACTTTGCACCCGAATTATGTGTCTTGTATATTGTATGTGTATTTTCATGTTTATACTCCTCATGAGTATTTAGTGTATTTTTACGTCTTAATACGCTAGCACGTATAACACATACTATATACACTTAGCACAGAAGTTGGTGATAAAATAATATATATTTTTTCTCTCAAAAATATACATACTTATATCCATTTTTATCCTTGAAGAAATCCTCATTTCTTATCACCAAAAATTAGGGAAACCTTGGTAATACTCTTAAATACATTTTTAGGGAATAAGTTTCTCAAAAACTTATATTTTTCTAAGTATCAAAATTTATAAAAATTTTGGCAGAGTTTCCCCTAAAAATGGAGGTTTCCCATGTTTTCAAAACATGTGTTTATTTTTTTTAAATCGTCAACAATCATCAACAACACTTATCAACAATAATCATCCACAAATATCACTAATTTCTCCATTTCATGAACTTGGTTATTTACTAAAATTGTGTAGTGACTTACTAGCACATTTAGTAAGTCTTGTTATCTTTAAAAATAAGTTTAGTTTCTTAAAAACCTTATTTTCAAAGAATATAAAGTTTCACAACTTCTAGTCGGTTTTTACGAAAATTATTTCTTTGTTAAAACTTTTGTTACACAAGTGTCCATACACGTGTTTGTTCACAAAAATCACTTTTGTTTGTGTAAGATCCGGTTTAGAACATGTGGTTTCTTTTGACGCTTGGTCTTTTGAAAATACCACTTGTAGATTCATAGATCGGCAAGTTTTAAACACTATTTTACAAGTAAAAATACTTTTACACAAGTTCATGTTTCTCGTGTGGTAGAGTTTCACCTTTTAACCCTTGTACCGTCCGAAACAAGCTTATGTCAAGATCTATGATTTTAACAAAGTCGGGTTAAACGGTGATCCGAGCTACCACAACGTAGATCGGGCCTAAATAATCCCACAAATCAAATACTACAACATTTACACATCATGTGAGCTTTTATCCATCATTTAAGTGTCTTTTAGTAGACTTTTATGCTTCAAAACGCAAGTTTCCGAATTTTAACCGTTACATATCGTATTAACCACCTTAGATTAGTACATGTATGAGTTTTAAGTGTTATACCTCTAGCTCAGGGCTAGGGAAGATTCTATGCGAAGAATGAGTGGATAAAGGCAAGATAACGAGGTTCTTCGCTTTCCGTTTGCTCCAAGACTCCTAATGCGTGACCCGTAAGGCTTGTATGTGCTTGGAATATGGAGGATGGAACTCGAAAATGGTTGAAGAGATGGAGGGGGGTTCGGCCGTGAATGTGGAGCAAGGGAGGAGTGTTGTGGTGTTGAGTGGTGAAATGGTGATGGTTATATATATAGTGTACTCAAGATCCTTCCATATCTTATGTAATCTTATAAAATCTAAATAATATCTAAGCAAGATCTTATGAAATCTAGTGAATCCAAGCAAGATCTTTGATGGATATTGTAGGATCTTGTGTACTTATAATATTCGAGAGAAATCTATGCAAGATCTTTCCATATCTTTGGAAATCTCATAAAATCTAACTAATATCAAAATGAATCAAAGTGAATCTAAGTAGATTGTGCAAGATCATACGATATCTTGGCAAATATTTGGTGGGGGCCACCCCCATGTGACCGTCCACTATTAAGGGGGGGGGGTAATGGGTAAATTCCACTCTAATTTTATAAGCAAGTTAGCTTTCAAGTGCAACTTTTAGGGACTTGTTGTGTTATTATGCTATAAGAGGTGTTATGGTGTTCGGGGACCATAACTAGTTCAGAAACATTTAAAACAATGCTTCTAGTACTATTTTGGTGTTCCGGGTAAAGTCCGGTTGTTCGGTTAGACACCGATTCGTTTAAGTGTTAAATTACACTTTCTAGTGTCTTTTAAGTACCCTTCTTGTACCCTTTCAATTCCCAACACTTAGGGAAATATTCCGGATGTTAAAACGAAATTTCTGCATAATATTCATATGTTTAAATGCTGAATTATTGCTGAATTTTACAAATTCTGCACTTAAAGTGCGTTTCGGGTGCTTCTTAGTGCGTATTTTAGCTCTCGCAATGACTATAAACTAAACCCTTATACGTACTCTTGGGTTTTAATGTATTCTAGTCGTTGGACCTACACTAGGCCTTAATTCTAATGTCTGACTGCTTTCTGCAGTTCTGTTGACACATTGTGTCTTACCGGTGAGTTTACTTAGTATTTTTGACGCAACGCTCTCGTTTATGCATAAAGCAGTATTCTATAGTATACAACGTGCATGAATTCACTTGCTTAACATCAAATCAGTCAATGCTGATATTTAAGCACATAATTGCAGTCATTAAATAATGATTAAAGTGTACAGAAATTACCGGTTTTGTGCCAGTTGTCACACAAGGAAGTGCAGATATCGGACGAAGTAAAAAGTGTGACAGATGTTGTAGAAGAATTGAAAGCTTCTGGTAAGAAACCGAGTTACAATAGATGTCCGCCCCCAGTCGAAAATGGTTATTCTCCTCGAAAACCAAATTCAGAAAGAGTCGATAAAGCAATCAATTTGAAATGGGAGTCTGGATCATCAGATAACTTACCGGAGAACATTGATGTCACATACACATCATCAGACACTGATCATGAGTCGAAATTGATAAAAAGTGTGGTCGATCAGGTGTTAGACAAAGATGATGTTGATGAACCAAATTCAGAGTCAAAACCCGAGTCAAAGTCTGGGTCCAGTGCGTCAAAGCAAACAGTCAAAAAAGATAAACGGGTTTATGACAAAGAGTTTTTACTTTCAAAATCTAATTTGAATGATGAATCAGTCAAAGTAGCATATACTTTGAAGGGTTCTGACAAATTATATTCAGATGAAAGTTTTCCAATAAGAAGTGTCAGATCTGAAATGATCCAAAAGGTTTTCAAAATCACAGAAATTAATATTTCTGAAATAAAAGATTTAAATCTTAATGGAAAACCTAATTCATATACTTCAAGAGATCAGCAACGAATTAACAAGAAAATGGGTTACAATTGTGGTTACAGTTTCCAAAAGAAACCAAACCATAATCGTAATTTCAAAAAGAAGGGTCTCGGTTTTATTCCACCGAAAAACTATAAAAATGAAAAATTTAATAAACAAAAAAATGTGTTTGTTTCAGGGAAAACTTCGGAAGATGAGAAAGAAAAATTATTCAGAAATCAGACAAATCAGGAATTCCTTGCCAAAAAGCAAGAAGAACCAAAGAAGACCGAAGTTCTGAAGAAGGTTGAAAAGAGATCTTGTTTTCAGTGCAAATCTGTGGGTCATGTAGCAAAGGATTGTCCAAAGACATACAGACCCAAACAAGAAGTCTCTGGAAAAATGAAAGAAAAGGTTGTAGAGAAGACTGAACTGTCAACCCGGAAGTTCACAGGCTTTGAGAATTCGACTTATGAGAAAGGAGAATGTTCAAAGAGTGCTTCCAAAAGAATAGACAATGCCACAAATCAGAAATGGGTTGTAAAAGGTTCAGGTAACAAGTCTGGTGATGAATCTGATTCCATAAAATCAGAGGAGCCACGTGTTGAGAAAAAGATTGAAAAGAAAGTTCAGAAAGTGGACGATGTGAATTTTCCGCCACTAAGTGCTAAAAATTACAAATCTAAAATTGGAAAAGTTGACATTTCAAATCAGTTTTATTCTGACAAGATGAAAATTGATGTTGACAAAACTTTCAACGGAAATGTAAAACGCATCTTTGGAAAAATGGTCAGTGGTAAGGCCCAAAGCATTCAGGATTTTTATGCTTCCAAAGGATGGGTTTACAGGTCAGTTGAAAGAAACAATGAAAACGATGAGGTTACACCCAAGGAAGGTCAGGCTTGGGTGGATATATTTTTTCAAGAATGAAAACCTGACTTGCCGGAGATCCCAAGATGGTATTGCGGATCATGAATCGGCATCTTTCTAAATCTGTTTGTGAACTTGCAGGACTTGCCGGAACTCCCAGGTTTGTAAGCGAGGAGTAGGAATCGGCATCTTGAGAATTCAACCTAAAGATGGTAATTGGTTGAAAAACAGGTTTGAAGAGCTTGAATTGCTAAACTTACAAGTGGTTGTATGGTAGTGATTGGTATAGATATTACAAGTGTTAAATCAAGGTCATTTGAACCCCATTTTACAAAAGATAAAACCAACTAAACTTATTTTCCGGAAAAACCATTCTGATTAAAACAAACTTAAGTGTTTTGAAATCATTATGGGAAAATAGTTTGTTGTAAGGGGGAGTTCTGATTGTTTAAGCCAAACAGATGGAGAATTGAAGTGTTTTGATATCAGTTGTCATGTTCTGTACAGTTTGTTTTCAATTTTCTTTAGATGTATTTGAATTTTAGGGGGAGTAAGAATTTTTAGAAAATCCAAAAACATCAGAAAATTTGAAAAAGCCAAAAACATGATAAAATCAAAAATGAGTTTTTGATGCATAAAAGAGGAAATGATAGTACATCAGTGAACTGTCACAGCACGCTAAAGAAATGTAAAGTCAAAATGTGATAAACAATCTTACTGTGGATATGTCAGTAGATTTTCGCACATTTAGTAAATTGAATCGAGATATAAACCTAAATTCAACTAACTTGATTTGTGGGTAACTATTCTTGGATATATAGGTAACCCCTGAAATCTCGTTTGAAAGGTTTCTTATTCTGGTATACTAGGCGTTTTGCTCAATGATGTCTGGGGTATTATTCCGGGACTTCTGCTGAACGGTAGTTCTGACCTAGTCCCTGGCTAATACTTGCTTTAATATGCTTGAAACATAGCATATAGCCCTCAGCTGATTAGACAATAAAATTGATGATCAGTTGTTGTAGCTGAAAAGATCCTCTAAAGGGGACACACCGAAAAGTCGAAGCTGGTATCTCTCTGCTGAACGGAAGTTCTGACCTGAGATCCCTCAGTTTTCGCATTTAATCCCCTAAATTATATACAGATATCATTCGTAGTATATTCTCCTGTAGATTAGAATATTGGGATCTGGATACGGGAGTATATTCAAGTGGAGTGATACACAATTAAGTTTTAGTTTCTAAAACATTAATACCGTATCTCGAATCGATTGAAATTTGTGTGAAAATTTAAGTGGACAAACATACTGACAATCTAGGTAAATTGTTTAGAACTGAGAATGTTTAAAGCTTAACGGTGTTGGTGATTTGTTTCAGAACTGATATGATCCTCTTGCACAAACTCACAAAAATATTGTTTGTAAATAGTTTACTTTCTGCATTTATGTTCTTTTAGAAAATCCAAAAAGAGTTTTGGTGTATTTTAGCATAAATTTTGAAAATTCAAAAAGATTTTCGACAACTGGTGTTGATATGCTGATTTTCGAAATTCAAAGTGCTAAACTTGACGAACTGGTTTGGGGAGTGTTTGAGAGTGAAATGATAAGATTGTTTTTGATGAAATCCAATAATATTCTTGAATGCAAAATCATTATCATTGTGTATTGGTTCAACATAGTTTCTAAACTGTTGAAAAGTTTAATCTTTGTAGAAACTTATGGTTGGGTAGAGATTGTGCAGGTGATAAAATGCCAGGTTACGATCTAGAATCTGATGAGAATCTGTTTACAGTCTGAAGAACCAGTGAAAGAGTTTATTCCAGACTACGATCCCAGCTGTGTGAGAGGGGGAGTCTGAAGACACCGAGTCAACATTTAAGAGAGTAGAGTCTGTTGGTGATGGAGATAGAGAACCAGGATTCTTGGAACGATAAATATTTCAGAAGCAGATTGTCGACTGATGAGGATTGTAGATTGCAGACTGATTGAAGGCATTGATGAAGACTCCGTCAACATCCGAGGGGGAGTTTGTTAGTGCACCTACGTCTGCTGACTACGTCTTCCATCGAGTCTTGAAGCTGAACAGATCAGAAATGACACGGAATCCTAGAAATAGTGATTTGTATAGGATTGTTTATGTTTACATGATCTAGGACCGCTTTTGTGTCATATCTAGTCTAGGACCGCTTTTATGTACACTTCTAGGACCACTCTTATGTCATGATCATGGACCCCTTTTACGGCAAGGTGGTGAACCACTCATACGGACATGCCGTATAAGTGGTTCCAGAACTATATAAATAGGTCATAAGAGTGGTTCCAGAAATAGAGTTAGAAACACATAGTTAAAGGTGTAATTGTTCCGGTACTCTACCGAAGTGCTGTCTGATCGTGTAAACTTGCAAGAAATCAATACAACAGCAATATTAAAGTGAATTCAGCGTGTATAGCACCGAATTGTTAGTTTCCGCCTCTCAATTCGGATACGAACTTCTCTGAACGACTCGTGAGGTCAGCAAACGATCCTACAGTAGGGGACTTGAAATATGCTCAAAAATATTCCGGATGTCGGTTCGTTTGGCCGTACGGTCGCGATGTTCGCTTAATTACGACGGAATGCGCATAAGCGCGAAAGACGATCCAAATGACGCGACGAACGGATTTTTCTCATGCCAAACACTAAGGCATAATATAAGGATGCTTACATAAATTTTTGGATTTCCGGATGTATTCAGAACGTAAGTTATGCGCAAAAGTGCAAACTTGTGCACTTTTTGACACTTTTAGCCCCTGAATGATCCAAAAGTTTGTTTTAGCATACCAATCCCCTCAAAGCCTATTTCTAAGCTATGTAAAGGATATTTATGGTATGTTTAACTTATGGACATGTTCCGGAATGTTTGTTACAGTTCAAATTGGCATACTTTCGCAGTTTGTCAAGTTTAGTCCCTGTAAGCGAATTAACTTGTTTTTGCCATACCAAAGCCTTCAAAACTTATTTCTAAGTTATGTAAGGGTTATTTAAGGTATGTTGAGTATATGTTGATCTTCCGGAGTATTTGTCGCATTAAACTGAGTACGTTTTATGCACCAGTTTGCGTATAATTCTCTAGAAAGCGATTTAGAGCTTGAAATCGAACAAGAGTTGATATGTGCAAACGATACACAGGTGTTTGATGGTTGAAGTGACACAGGTGAAAGTAGGTACGACAGCTTAAAAATGACACAGGTGTCGCAAGTATCGCATTAAACTGAGTACGTTTCATTGGTTTGGCCTTTGTTTGATGGTTGAAGTGACACAGGTGTCGCAAGTATCACAATCATCATCCTAAGCGACAGCTCCTGAAAACACATGTGAAAGTAGGTACGTCAGCATAAAAATGCCTGTGAGATACATAGGTTTTTGTGAAAATGGGATTCATGTCTTGAGTTTAAAGAAAACATTTAATAACAGTCAGTCATGAACCTTGTAAATTGTTTTGTCTTGTAAATCATTTGAAAAATGATAAAATCAGATGATATGTATAGATAAATGTAAGGTTAAACGAAATACCAAGTAAAATGAGTTGAATAAGATAAGTTGTTTGTAAAACATTGTCTTGTAAAAAGTATGTTATTTGTATAAAATGTTACATGTCTAATTTAAAATGATTCAAGTAACGCTACGATATGTAATACCATACAAACACTTATGTATAGGAAGTACCAGCGGCGTATCCACCATATTTGTATCATATTACACACGCCTCGTTATTCAAATCATTTACCCAAACCAACCACCATGTAAGTTGTTCATATATGAATCAATTTTCAAGGGTTGTTGTGTAAACCATATCAAAAATGTTCATGTCTAATGTAAACCACCAAATGTGTATATCAATGTCAAATTGTTTATGTTTAGTGTAAATCATTGTAATGTGTATCCAAAATATCATGTATGGCACGTGAAAATATGTCAATTGGGCCACGGTAAAATGCACAAAAATAGGGTATTGAATTAAACATAGTTTAAGTCAAAGTTAAGTTTTGTGGAACAATTGCATGCTATACTGATACGAACATTTATGCGGTATTGTGAAAATTCATACATTCAAGCCTTTGTGACTGTAGTGATAGACCTTTAAACAAATTAAAGGTCTATATGTGTTATTGTTTATCGAATTCGGTCATTCCTTCCAATCCAAACAAACTCGAGATTTCAGGAATGGGAGTTGTCAAGTCCTATGGTACCATTACCTACTAACGAGTGGCGTAGCTAATGTTAATGAATGTACATTGTATCATTTGAACAAACCAAATGTCATACCAAAATGTGAGCATGTGATGAATAAATGTACTAAGTATGCACACAATGGGCATACATAGCATAAAATGTAATGTAAAATAATGTACTAAGTACGCACACAATGGGCATACATCGCATAAAATGTAGTGTAAATCGATTGTACTAAGTATGCACACAATGGATATACATAGCATAAACACAATGAAATCATGTACTATATATGTACTAACGAACATAATAAGCATATGATATGAAAACATTGAAAGCATAAAAGTAACAAGTAGGAACATGTGTTTCACCCCAAAATAGTTTGGAAAACAGTAAAAGAGGGGTCTATGTACTCACATAGACACCTTGAAAGCATTTAAAAGATGGGGTTCTATGTACTCACCTGAGATTGCTTTGAAGTTCTTGTATAACAACCAAATAATGCTAGATATCACGGATATCAAACGGCACCTAATATAGGTAACTATGTTAATATACCGGACCTAAATCGGAGGATCGGATAGTATGCGGCTTCGTAAACCAAACGAGTATGGAGACTCGTGTAATATGGTTTAACAAAGCCCACATACTAAAATGAAACTTAACCTAAGTGCTTACGACCCATTACGACTCGTTTAGGTAGCTTATGCTACCTTAATGCGTCGTTCGCGTAAAACGCGTTCGGAACGCCTAACGTCGTGACCATAAGGTATAACCTCGGAAGGTTATTTCCTATACAACTATGGTCACCTAATGTGTTTGGTCGGATCCTAATGATTGACCAAATGGGTCGGGTCCGAAAGTATAAGCGATTGTTTAGATCGCTTACCTTACGACCCTAAATAAGCACTAAACTAAAAGTGACGAGCTAAGCATGTTAGAACATGCTTAACTAAGTTTAGAAAACAGGTTTGGTATCAAAACAAACGGTTTTGATACCCACGAGTAGTTTGGTTACAAAATACGCAAGAATGCGCATTTTGGCCGAAACAACGACTCATCACTGAGCCTAGATAACGTGGTAATCAGTAGGTAGAGTCACTATGGACTATAACCATCGTGATCACGCTCACGTTATGAAGTTCAAACGAACTTCAGGTTGACCATAGGCTGGTCAACGTAGAAAGTCAAACATAGTTTGACTTTAGGACTAGAAAGCGATTAAAAGAACGAAAGAACACTTACGAAGGGTCCCCGAAAGCTAATCTCGATCCAGGAGCTCAGGTATGAAGCAAAGGCCTCAACTTAGAGCTTTAGAACAGATTTTTGTTGGTTTTAACCAAAATGGGGGGGGGGGGGGTATTTATAGGAAAAGCAAGACCGTTAGGATCGTTTCTTGAATATCGTGCCATGATCTAATCCGTACACCTGTCGCAAAGTTGTGGTGGCTTATTTTGCCCCCACCATAGGGTTTTGACAAGTGGCATTGCCCTTTGGAGAGTTGAAGGGCTGTTACCAGCTGTTTAAACATTGAATCTAGTCCAGAAGGGGCCTCGCGTGACGTCTAGACCCCTCGCGTCATGCCTAGCCCTTATTTCAGCAGAATTTGCAGAAATGGTCCCTGTACATGTTTCGTTTCGTAACAGCACTTCTAACACCCGTCAAACCCAATTTCAAGCTCTGCAATGATGTTAAGACATAGAGAGCATGAAATATGCTTGAAAATATCCCGAATGTCGGTTCGTTTGGCCGTACGGTTGCGATGTTCGCTTAATTACGACGGAATGCGCATAAGCGCGAAAAATGATCCAAATTGCGCGACGAATGGATTTTTCTCATGCCAAACACTAAGGCATAATATAAGGATGCTTACATAAATTTTTGGTTGTCCGGATGTATTCAGAGCGTAAGTTATGCGCGAAAGTGCAAACTTATGCACTTTTTGACACTTTTAGTCCCTGAATGACCCAAAAGTTTATTTTAGCACACTGAACCTCTCAAAGCCTATTTCTAAGCTATGTAAAGGATATTTTAGGTGTGTTTAACTTGTGGTCCTGTTCCGGAATGTTTGTTACAGTTCAAATTGGCATACTTTCGCAGTTTGTCAAGTTTAGTCCCTGTAAGCGAATTAACTTGTTTTTGCCATACCAAAGCCTTCAAAACTTATTTCTAAGTTATGTATAGGTTATTTAAGGTATGTTGAGTATATGTTGATGTTCCAGAGTATTTGTCGCATTAAACTGAGTACGTTTACGCACAAGTTTGCGTATAATTCTCCATAAAGCGATGTAGAGTTTAAAATCGAACAAAAGTCAAAACATGAAAAATTTAAAACACAACCAAACAAACATTGGGATCAAATAACATTGTTTTATTGATAATTGAGCTGTTCACAATGATTACAAGCACAGATGTTACAGTCTCCCCTACTTGTGGAAATTTTGTCCCGAAATTTATTTAGAGGAAACTCGTGGAAAAAGATGCGGATACTTTGCCTTCATTTGATCTTCGTGTTCCCAAGTAAACTCGGGTCCACGTTTAGATTCCCAGCGAACCTTGACCAAAGGAATGCGCTTGCGTTTAAGCCACTTTACTTCACGTTCCATGATTTCCACCGGTTTCTCAACAAATTTCAGTGATTTATCAACACGAATTTCGTCAAGCGGTATGTGGAGGTTCTCATCAGCTAAACACCTCTTGAGATTGGACACGTGAAAGGTTGGATGAACATTTCCAAGTTCAGGAGGTAACTCAAGTCTGTAGGCTACCTTACCGATTCTTTCGACGATCTTGAATGGTCCAACGTATCTAGGTGCAAGTTTTCATTTCTTTCCAAATCTGATCACACCTTTCCAAGGTGAGACCTTAAGTAATACACGATCACCGACTTGAAAATCCAAGGGCTTAGGTTTTAGGTCTGCGTAACTCTTTTGACGGCTTCTAGCTGTCTGAAGGTTATCACGAACTTTCTTAACTTTATCTGTTGTCTCTAAAATGAGGGCAGGTCCACTAAGTTGAGCCTCGCCGATCTCATTCCAGCAGACTGGTGAACGACATTTTCGATCATAGAGAGCCTCGAAAGGAGCAATGTTGATGCTGGAGTGATAACTGTTGTTGTAGGAGAATTCAATCAACAGAAGATGTGAATCTCAACTACCACCAAAATCGATCACACAAGCTCTAAGCATATCCTCCAATCTCTGGATTGTTCTTTCAGATTTACCATCCGTTTGCGGATGATAAGCTGTGCTCAGATTAAGTTGGGACCCCATAGCAGATTGCATGGTTCTCCAAAAATGAGAAGTGAAACGAGCATCTCTGTCAGAAATGATGTTCAAAGGAACACCATGTCGAGCTATAATTTCATCCACGTAGATTTGAGAAAGTTTGTCAGCCGAAAAATCCTCACGGATTGGCAAGAAATGCGCTGATTTAGTAAGACGAAAAACAACTACCCAGATGGCATCATGACCTTTCTTTGTGCGCGGGAGTTTAGTAATGAGATCCATAGTAATGTTTTCCCATTTCCAAACTGGGATCTCTGGTTGCTCCAATAAACCAGAAGGACGCTGATGTTCAGCCTGTACCTTAAGACAAGTAAGGCATTTTGATACGTATAAGGCAATGTCTTTCTTCATACCAGACCACCAATACTGAATACGAAGATCCTTATACATCTTATCTGAGCCAGGATGAATAAAATAACGAGACTTATGGGCTTCATCCATAAGCAAGGTACGAAGATTATCTTGGCTTGGGACCCACAAACGGTCCATGAAGTAATACGATCCATTGTCCTTCAGTTCCAGAGCAGGTGTTATGTGATAGGGAAATTCCTGATCCATCAGACCTTGTGAAACACAAGATTGTTGAGCCTGAGAAATACTGGCTTGGATATCGGATTGAGCTTGAATAACAGATTAGACACGAACACAATGAAGCTTAGTACGTTCCTTGCGACTCAAAGCATCGGCTGCGACATTCGCCTTACCAGGATGGTAGCGAATTTCGCAGTCATAGTCATTTAGAAGCTCCACCCAATGTCGTTGCCTCATGTTGAGTTCTTTCTGATTGAAGATGTGCTAAAGACTTTTGTGGTCCGTGAAAACCACACATTTTGTTCCGTACAAATAGTGTCTCCAGATCTTAAGAGCGAAGATAACTGCACCCAACTCAAGATCATGAGTGGTGTAGTTCTTCTCATGTATCTTCAACTGCCTCGATGCGTAAGCTATGATTTTGTTTCTTTGCATCGGGACGTAGCCAAGACCCAATTTAGATGCATCGCAATAAACGACGAAATCATCATTGCCCTCTTGCAAAGTTAGAACAGGCGTGTCGCAAAGTTTTTGTTTCAAAGTCAGAAACGCTTCCTCTTGCTTGAATCCCCAATCAAATGGCTTGTTCTTCTGAGTTAGAGCAGTTAGAGGAACTGCAATCTTTGAGAAGTTTTCAATGAAGCGGCGGTAATAACCCGCAAGACCAAGAAAAGAACGAACTTCTGTAGGAGTAGTAGGCGTATCCCAATCCTTAATCGCACTGATCTTGGAGGGATCTACATGAATACCTTGTTCGTCGACAATATGTCCTAAGAATTGAACCTCTTTAAGCCAGAATTCACACTTGGAGAATTTGGCGGAAAGTTGCTCTTTCTTTAGGAGTTCCAATGTAAGACGAAGATGTTGTTCATGATCAGCTCGCGTCATAGAATAAATCAATATGTCATCAATGAAAATGATGATGAACTTATCCAAATAAGGTTTGCAGACCCTATTCATCAAGTCCATGAAAATAGCAGGAGCATTAGTCAAACCGAATGGCATGACTGTGAACTCATAATGCCCATAGCGAGTGCAAAACACTGTCTTGGGAATATCTTCTTCATGCACACGGAGTTGATGATATCCTGATCGCAAATCAATCTTTGAAAAATAAGAAGCGCCTTGCAGTTGATCAAAGAGATCATGGATGCGAGGTAGGGGATATCGATTTTTGATGGTAAGCTTGTTAAGCTCACGATAATCGATACACATCCTGAAAGATCCATCTTTCTTTTTGACAAAAAGAACGGGAGCACCCCAAGGTGAAAAGCTAGGACGGATAAAGCCTTTGTCAGACAGTTCCTGCAGCTGCTTAGACAACTCTTGCATCTCGGACGGTGCAAGACGATATGGAGCTCTGGCAATGGGATTTGCACCAGGTACGAGATCAATACGGAACTCGAGTTGGCGTGCCGGGGGTAGACCAGGTAAATCTTCAGGGAATACCTCAGAATAATCCCGAACAACAGGAATATCTTGAATAGATTTACCTTTGCCCTTATCTGCTATGACATGTGCCAAAAATGCCACGTAGTTCTTCCGTAGATACTTCCAAGCTTTAAAACAAGACATGAGTTTGAGACCACCCGCAGGTTTCTCACCACGAACCTGTAGGATCTCACCTGATGAAAGCGGCATGAGAATGATCTTCTCAAAACAAACTATCTCTACGTGATGCTTGGCTAACCAATCCATACCCACAATAATGTCGAAGCTTCCAAGTTGCATAGGCGTGAGGTCAATAGGAAAAAGATGGTTGTTAAGGTTCAATTGGCAGTTGCGGAGAACAGAATTAAGAACAATGGGTTCACCGTTCGCCACTTCTACTGTCAATGGTTTACCTAGTTTCGTTCTAGACACGCGAAGTAATGGTTCAAAAGATAACGACACAAAACTCTTATCGGCACCCGAATCAAAAAGAACAGATGCTGGCTGGTTATTAATAAAGAACGTACCGTTCACCACATTATCATCTGCTTGTGCCTCTTGTGCATTCATGTTGAAGACTCGACCTCGAGCCTGGGCCTGATTCTGGTTTGCATTCTGGTTGGCTAGCCTTGGGCACCGGTTTCTGTAGTGGGCCAGATCCCCACAATTGTAGCACGAAACAGGAGGAAAATGAGGTCGTGCAGCTTGACCTTGTTGCTGAGCAAGAGGCTGAGCTTGGTTCTGGTTAGCAGGAATGCGGCAGGTGGCAGCAAGATGACCATTTCTTCCACAGTTGGTGCATTGACGACACTGAACCTGTGGTGGTGATGGCTGTTACACCTGTTGCACAAAGGTGCATTGCCAAGATAAGGCTTCTTGGTTGGAGGCTGTGCGGGTTGGTTGGGAGCAAAGTTTTGGGAAGCCTTACGCTTCCTTGACCCCCTAGTAGAACCAGAATCATTTCCCTTCTTGTTTTGACCTTTCTTGCTATCCTCGTTGTCAGACGCCTGCTTCTTTCCCTTGTCACCCTTCTTGTGCAGTTTTCCCTTTCGAATCTGCGACTCAGTCAGTGTCGCTGATAACTCGATTACCTGACGGAGTGTGGTAGGGTTGCTACCAGTAATAATGTCTTGTACCGAGTCAGGTAGGCCGTCGGTGTACCTTTCGATGGCCTTGTCGAGTGGGGCAACCATTGTCGGGCAAAGCAGACTCAACTCCTCAAAGCTATCTGTATAAGCCCGGTGCTCGCCATTGTATTGTCTTAAGTCATCAAACTCTTTCTACAAAGCTCGTTGCTCATGACGAGGACATAACTCCCTCATCATTAGTGCCCTAAGTTCAGCCCATGTCTGTGCTAGAGCAACTTCTGCACCACGGTCTCTCATTACCCCGTTCCACCATGTAAGAGCCCTCTTCTGAAACACACTCAAAGAAAACTCGACCTTGCGATTGTCAGGACACTGCACGTGACGGAATGTATTCTCAATGCTCTCGAACCATTGAAGGAGCCCAGTTACTCCCTCAGAACCACTAAACTTGAGTGGTTTAGCCGAGTTAAAATTCTTGAAATTGCATGGAGCATTGTTGTTGTTGTTGGCTTGGTTCCATTGAGCAAAGAGGTTTGGAAGTGCAGTAGCCATTTGCTGTGCAATAATTTCTGCCAGTTCGGCATTCGCCACTTGATTGTCGCATCGAGGAGGCATTCTAGAAGAGGAAAATATGAAAGGAAACGAGTGAGATGATTGGATGAAGAGAATGAGATGAAGCAAAATCAACAAAAGCAAAGATGGTGGTTATGCATCGCAAAGCAAGCAAGCGATACACAGTGTCTAGTCAGAGTAAATGGGTCAAAAATAATGTATCGCGAAGACATGTTCGCCTATAAGTGAACACTCACCCCAAGAGTTCCCAGGTCAGAGTGACTGGTCCGATTATGTGGATTTGTACGAACACTCTAGCCTTAGACAGAAAACTCAGGGTACAGGCATTCACTCTTCCAGTTCGCACGTGTTCACACTATTAAAACCCGAAAACCTTGACGAGATTTTTGAAAATTCAAAGGGGTTCAAAATCTTATAACAGAGGGTTCAAAACCTGTGACAACTCGACCTTTTGACTTTAAATGCACGTTGACTTTGACCATTGACTTTGACTGTTTGACTTGTTGACTTGTAACCGTACATGTTATGTGTTAATGAAACGTACTGTGTTATGCATATATGTGATTACCATTGTAATGTGAATATTATGAAACAATTAAAACAATTAGACATAGACTACTGATTAAACCACATAGTGCCCGACGAATAAGAACTAGATTCGCCAACATCATCTCGACGAAACAGGAGGCCTGTCTCGTCAATCCTATCTCAACGAAACAGCCTGATTCGCCGGCCCAGTTTCGCCAAAGCCCATTATGGGCCCAAACCGTCTGTACGTGTTTAAAATGTGAAACGATCTCCTGTTTCACAACTTTGGCAAAACTATCGAAACCCTAGAGCTCTCTCACTGTGACGGCGAACTAGAACCCACCGGAAACCCTTGCGTGACCAAACCATCATCTCGGTTAGTAAATTTATGTGATTTGATCGATCGTTCATCCGTGTACGTGTTTATGTGTCATGTGATTATGCTTTGATGATGTATATCTGAAATTGATACATGTTAAATATTAGGGTTCTTATTATGATGGTGATGATATAGATTTTCGATAGGAAATATATATGTTTTTTTTGTGAAACTCGATACGGTTGAATACTTGATTTCTGGATGGTGTTAATCTGGATTTGGTTAGCATTTTGATAGGGTTCGATATTGTGTTATTGAGTGATAGTCGGTTTTGAGATACGTTTAAACTAGGGTTCATGCTAGAAAATGATTTCTGGATGATTGTGTTATGATGAGATATGCTAAATGAATTCTGGATGATTGCTACTTGATAGTGACGGCTGTTACAACGATTAGGGTTTCTGTGATAATTCTGTAACTGCTGTGAATGATTGACGTAACTGACATGTTTGGCGAATTGGAATGTTGACGAATGTGAATACTTGACGAAAGGGAACTCTTGACGAAACAAGATGTGTTTCGCCAAGAGAAGTCGACGAAATAGAATTTATGATTCGCCGAAGGACAGTTGACGAAACAGAATCAGTTCCGCCAACCTGTTTCGCCGACCTTGTGATTCGCCAAAGCTGTATTTCGCCAAATTGTTTAACTGTGAACAGTAGACTGATGTAACATTATAGATGCTAACTGGAATGGTTAACTGCTGATAACTATTATGCATGACTTATATGAACTCGCATACGTGCAATGTGATACTGATGTGAACATACTTATGTGCCAACTTCGTGAATACAAACTGATTGTGTATACGTGCATACCATAGGACGTGATTGATTTACTTTGAGCACATACTTAGCATACCGAGCAAACCCAAGGTGAGTTCACACTCCTACTAAGGCATGGGATTCCCGGGTCGTGGGAATGGGATAAAGGTTACCATTGACTAAGAACGTACATATGCTTTTCCTAGACTATCACCTACCATGATCCTCGGATGTCAGGACGGTTCCGTAGGTTAGGATAACACCTACGTGGTCATATGCCAATTACTGCCTCGGATGTCAGGCACGCACGTAAAACCTACGTGTACGCATTACTTACTCCTATCCTCGGTTGTGAAGGATACGTGCGTAAAACCTACGTACACCCCATACGCGCTACTGTTCTCGGAAGAAGAACAGGGATGATACGAATAGTCTAGTGGTCACATAACATGGGAAGCCCCCACCTGTATAACTTACTATCGGCCCAGTAGAGCCACCCGTTACTTACTGTTACGCACTTACTTACTGTGAACTCGCTCAACTAGTTTGTTGATCATTCTGTTACATGCCTTGCAGATCGTTAGGTACTTGGAGTTTGCACTGGAGAAGCGGGTCGTTGTGGGCAAGAATCGTGGTTTCTACGTTGAACTATTATGACATTTAAAACTATTAACTAGTGTTGGATTATTTACTATGCTTCCGCTACACTTTGAAACTATGGTTATGTTTTGAACACCTATCGTATTGGATGGATGGTTTACATTTATTTTACTTAATATTAATTACATGTTCAATATGATTGGTGGCTTGATCCTGGTCAGTCACGCCTCCAAGCGGTGGTACTCCGCGTGTGGATTTTGGGGGTGTGACAGATTGGTATCAGAGCCATTGGTTATAGAGAACTTGGTTTTAATATGGAAAAACGTTTTTATTAAAACCAGACTATAACCAGAACAGTGCTCTCGACGATCCACAACGACGCTTCGCTCCACGTGCAAGACTCGACATCCTAGGTAATAAGGTTTATGTTTATTACCTGCTTGCTAGAACTGCTTAGAACTTTGCTCGTAGTATGCTTACCCTACTATTGCTCGCTATCTGTTACTGCTTGAGAACACTTATGTGCTTACACTCTTCTGTCATTGCACTATTCGCGAACCTTTCTCACTTATGTTGCCTTTGATGTGAAGATCAATGGCCGCACGAATTAACATGACTCAAGCCCAGCTAGAGGCTCTCGTTGCTGCGGCAGTTGCAGCCGCTCAAGCAGGTAGTATACCCTGCAGTATAGACTCACACTAGGATCTTTAGATCCTATGATAACTCTCGTATTTAACTTTCTCCTATTCGTACACAATAGGTCAACACGCGCAGCAACCTGTCTGCACTTTCAAGAACTTCATGGACTGTCGTCCAAGTACTTTCAGTGGCACCGAGGGGGCAGTGGGACTCCTCCACTGGTTTGAAAAGCTAGAGTCAGTATTCGAAATGTGCGAGTGCCCTGAGGCTCGCAAGGTTAAGTATGCAACTGGCACCTTGGAGGGAATAGCCCTAACTTGGTGGAACGCCCAAGTTCAGATCTTAGGGTTGGCAGCTGCTAACGCCACACCCTGGAACGATTTTAAGGAACTTATCAAGAGGGAGTATTGTACGCGTGAAGATATTCACAAGTTGGAAGACGAGCTGTATAATTTGAAAATGGTTGGATCAGAGATTGAAGCGTATACTACACGGTCAAATGAGCTGGCCGTGCTGTGTCCAACTATGGTGAACCCTCCATAAAAGCGTATTGAGTTGTATCTCAAAGGTTTGGCACCAGAAATCCAGAGCCACGTTACCTCGGCTAACCTCGACAACATCCAGGAAATCCCGCGTCTCGCTCATCGCATCACCGATCAGGCAGTGGATCCGAATAAACTGCCTAAGCGTGTCAGCGCTACTGCTACAGTCACTCCTTCAGCTACTCCCGTTACCCTCAGTGACAACAAGAGGAAATGGGAGGGGGATTCAAGCAAAGCATCAGTTTCGGTTCAGTCCCAGAATCAGCAGCGAAAGACTGACAACTATCAAATCCCTAACCAGCAGTCGTCAGGTAGCCACAGGCAGGGTGGATATCGCGGAAACCTTCCAAAGTGTAACAACTGCAACAGGCACCACAGCGGCCAGTGTAACAGGGGCCGTTGTCAAAGATGCCTCAAGATGGGTCACGAGGCCAAAGACTGTAGAAGCCCTCGTCCTGCAAATCAGAATCAGCAGCAGCCACCGGCACAGCAGAATCAGCAACAGGGCAACAAGGGGTGCTATAATTGTGGTGCTGAAGGTCACATCAAGAGACACTGCCCTCAGCTAAACAGGAACCAGAACAACAACAACAACAATCAGGGCAACGGGAACAATAACAACAATAACGGGGGAAACAACAACAACAATGGCAACGAAGCTCGGGGTCGTGCTTTTGTGCTAGGTCGGGGTGACGCAGTGAATGATCCCAATGTGGTTATGGGTAAGTTTCTTCTCGACGATATTTATGTTACTGTCTTATTTGATTCGGGTGCTGATACAAGTTATATGTCATTGAAAATGAGTAAATTGTTAAAACGTACACCAACACCCCTAAACACTAAACACGTCGTAGAACTGGCAAATGGTAAAAGTGTAGAAGCGGCACATGTAATCAAGGGCTGTAACATCATTCTAGCTGGTCAGACTTTCTCGATTGATCTTATACCCATAGTTTTGGGTAGTTTCGACGTCGTCATCGGTATGGATTGGTTATCCCAACATCGCGCAGAGATTTTATGCAAGGAGAAGGTTATTCGTATTCCTCGCTCTAGTCAGGAACCTCTCGAAGTTCAAGGTGACAAGAGTGGTGCTGTGGTTGGCATCATCTCTTTCTTAAAGGCGCAGAAATGTTTACGAAAGGGACATACTGCCATTCTGGCACTTGTCACTGACGCATCAGCAAAGGAAAAGAAGCTGGAGGATATACCAGTTGTGCGTGATTTTCCTCAAGTGTTTCCTGAAGATTTACCTGGTTTACCTCCTCATCGTCAAGTCGAGTTTCAGATTGAGTTAGCTCCTGGAGCAGCACCAATAGCCCGCGCACCGTATCGTTTAGCTCCAACCGAACTGGAAGAACTGTCGAAGCAGCTACAAGAGCTCTTGGAAAAGGGCTTTATTCGTCCAAGCTCTTCGCCTTGGGGAGCACCAGTACTTTTCGTAAAGAAGAAGGATGGCACTTTCAGGATGTGCATCGACTACCGTGAACTGAACAAGGTGACAGTGAAGAACCGTTATCCTCTTCCGCGTATAGACGACTTATTCGACCAGTTGCAGGGGTCGAGTCACTATTCCAAGATAGACTTGAGGTCAGGGTATCATCAGCTGAGAGTCCGGGATGAGGACGTCTCCAAAACCGCTTTCAGAACTCGTTACGGTCACTACGAGTTTCTTGTCATGCCATTTGGGTTAACGAATGCGCCTGCCGTATTTATGGATCTGATGAACAGGGTGTGCAAGCCGTACTTAGACAAGTTTGTGATTGTCTTCATCGATGACATACTGATTTACTCCAAGAGTCAAGAGGAGCATGAGCAACACCTGCGATTGATTTTGGAACTCCTTCGAAAGGAGCAATTGTACGCCAAGTTTTCCAAATGCGACTTCTGGCTTCGTGAAGTCCACTTCTTAGGTCATGTGGTGAACAAGGATGGGATTCATGTCGATCCATCCAAGGTAGACTCGATCAGAAACTGGCCTGCACCGCGCACACCAACGGAGATACGCCAATTCTTGGGTTTGGCGGGGTACTACAGGCGATTCATTAAAGACTTCTCCAAGATCGCTCAGCCGCTCACTATGTTGACACAGAAGGGTGTCACCTATCGCTGGGGAGAGCCCCAGGAGACCGCTTTTCAGTACCTAAAGGATAGGCTTTGCAGCGCGCCTATTCTCTCATTGCCAGAGGGCACAGATGACTTCGTGGTTTATTGTGACGCATCGATACAGGGACTTGGGTGCGTATTGATGCAATGGGATAAGGTTATTGCTTACGCTTCACGTCAACTCAAGGTTCACGAACGGAATTACACGACGCACGATTTAGAGCTGTGAGCTGTTGTTTTCGCGTTTAAGATATGGCGACACTACCTGTACGGTACCAGGTGCACGATTTACACTGATCACAGGAGTCTCGAGCATATCCTTAAGCAAAAGGATTTGAACATGCGTCAACGAAGATGGGTCGAACTACTGAACGATTACGAATGCGCTATCAAGTATCATCCAGGCAAGGCCAATGTTGTGGCTGACGCCCTCAGTCGGAAAGACACTCTACCTAGACGCGTACGAGCCTTGCAGCTCACTATCCAGTCCAGTCTTCCTGCACAGATACGAACTGCTCAGATAGAAGCTCTAAAGCCCGAAAACGTCAAGGCTGAAGCCTTACGTGGCTCAAGGCAACGAATGGAACTAAAGGAAGACGACGCCTACTATGTAACGGGGTGTATTTGGGTCCCACTTTTTGGCGGATTACGCGAGCTAGTAATGGATGAAGCTCACAAGTCCCGCTACTCGGTACATCCAGGGTCGGATAAAATGTACCACGACATCAGAACTACATACTGGTGGCCTAGTATGAAGGCCCACATCGCTACTTACGTTGGCAAGTGTTTGACATGTGCAAAGGTCAAAGTGGAATATCAGAAACCAGCGGGTCTACTTCAGCAGCCTAAGATACCTCAATGGAAATGGGAAGAAATTTCCATGGATTTCGTTACAGGCCTACCTAGATCCCAGCGGGGGAATGATACTATATGGGTGATCGTGGATCGACTCACCAAGTCTGCACACTTCCTAGCTATAAAGGAAACGGATAAGTTCTCCACTCTCGCAGACGTCTATCTTAAAGAAGTTGTTTCGAGGCACGGAGTGCCCACCTCCATCATTTCGGATCGGGATGCACGGTTCACGTCAGAGCTATGGCAAGCGATGCATAAATCTTTCGGCTCACGATTGGACATGAGCACAGCATATCATCCTCAGACGGATGGGCAGTCTGAGCGAACGATTCAAACTCTTGAAGACATGCTTCGGGCATGTGTTATCGATTTCGGCAACGGCTGGGAAAAGCATCTCCCTTTGGTGGAATTTTCGTACAATAACAGTTATCACACCAGCATACAAGCCGCTCCATTCGAGGCATTGTACGGGCATAAATGCCGGTCACCTCTCTGTTGGGCAGAGGTGGGGGATAGTCAGATTACGGGTCCAGAGATTGTAGTGGACGCCACAGAAAAGATAGCACAGATACGACAACGCATGGCGGCAGCACGCGACCGTCAGAAAGCCTACGCGGACAAGCGTAGAAAGCCTTTGGAATTTCAGGTCGGGGACCGGGTTTTACTTAAAGTTTCACCCTAGAAGGGTGTGGTTCGTTTTGGCAAACGGGGCAAACTAAATCCGCGGTACGTTGGACCGTTCGAAATCATAGAAAAGATTGGCAAAGTAGCCTACAAGTTGAACCTACCAGTTGAACTCGGTGCAGTTCACAATGTCTTTCACGTGTCGAATTTGAAGAAGTGCCTGTCAGATGAGACCCTCATAGTTCCTTTTAAGGAACTCACTATTGACGAGCGGTTGCAGTTCGTCGAGGAGCCAGTTGAAATCACAGACCGGGATGTTAAGGTCCTCAAAACAAGAGAATCCCTCTTGTTCGAGTTCGTTGGAACTCCCGTCGTGGCCCAGAGTACACCTGGGAACGCGAAGACCAGATGACAGAAAAGTATCCCCAGTTATTCGGAACCAATACAACTACTGCTGAGGCTGAAGCTACTACCACGGAATTTCGGGACGAAATTCCAGATCAACGGGGGGAGGATGTGACACCCCAGGAAAACCAGTGAACGTTGCAACCTACCTGGCTTCCTCAGTAAGTACGTACCAAATTTCGGGACGAAATTTCTTTCAAGTTGGGGATAATGTGACAACTCGACCTTTTGACTTTAAATGCACGTTGACTTTGACCATTGACTTTGACTGTTTGACTTGTTGACTTGTAACCGTACATGTTATGTGTTAATGAAACGTACTGTGTTATGCATATATGTGATTACCATTGTAATGTGAATATTATGTGTCACACCCCCAAAATCCACACGCGGAGTATCACCGCTTGGGAGCGTGACTGACCAGGACCAAGCCACCAATCATATAGAACATTGTATAAAGTAAAAGTAATTGCAGTATAATTCAGAACAAATCCATATGAAAGGTGTTTCCAAAACATAAGCCAGTTATCAATGTTTAGCGGAAGCGTATATATAAAAATATCCAATGTAAAAGTGTATCAAGTATCATATGGGTTCCATATGATGTTCACGATCCAAGTCCACAACGACCGCGCCTCCAGTGCAAGCTCCCAGTACCTAACGATCTGCGAGGCATGTAAAGGAAAGGATCAACAAAATAGTTGAGCGAGTTCACAGTACGTAAATGCGTAATAGTAAGTAACGGGTGGCTCTACCAGGCCAATAGTAAGTTATACAGGTGGGGGCTTCCCATGTTAAGTGACCACTAGACTATTCGTATTATGACCACGTAGGTGTTATCCCAACCTACGGAAGAAGTAAGTAATGCGTACACGTATGTCTTACGTGCGTATCCTTTGTATCGAGGATAGTAATTTGCATATGACCACGTAGGTGTTATCCCAACCTACGGAAGAAGTAAGTAATGCGTACACGTATGTCTTACGTGCGTATCCTTTGTATCGAGGATAGTAATTGGCATCTGACCACGTAGGTGTTATCCCAACCTACGGAACCACGTAGGTGTTTTCCAACCTACGGAACCGTCCTGACATCCGAGGACTATGATAGGTGATAGTCTAGGAAAAGCGTAGTGTATGTACGTTATTAGTTTATCATCAAGCCTTTAACCCATTCCCACAACCCGGGAATCCCATGCCTTAGTAAGAGTGTGAACTCACCTTGGTTTGCTCGGTATGCTAGGTTATGTACTCACAAGTAATTAATCACGTCCTATTGTATGCATGTATAACAAATCAGTTCATGTTCGCAATGATACGTATGCAAATCGAGTGTCACACAATTGCAAATGTAAACATTCATCATCAAGCATGGCATGTCAAGTAAATCAAACATACATTCCACTATCTTTCGAAAGATGTTTATAACCTACCATCCTTCGAATCCAACCTTATCTTTCGACACATTAGTGATCTTTCGACACTTACAAGTTTTCACAGTTATCTTTCGGACTAGTTGGTATGTTTCGTACCATCAGTCATCTTTCGACCTAAGGTATCTTTCGGTCAACTTAATTATGTTTCGGTCATATCTATCCTTCGGTCAATGCTATGTTTCGACTACCAGCATCTTTCGACACTACCTATGTTTCGACAAACAGTATCTTTCGATCAATCAACAGTTACGTTTTCACAATCAGTTACGTTTTCACAGGAACAGCAACCCTAATCATCTGTACAGCCGTCATCATCATTACCAAATCATCAGAATCATTTAGCACATCTAATCATAACGCAATCATCCAGAAATCATTGTCTAGCATGAACCTAGTTTAAACGTATCACGAAACCGGTTAACGCACATTAACACATCATCAAACCCTATGTGAAATCTATATCGATATTCAATCGTATCCAAAATCATGATATTCAGGCATGTATCAGTTCAGGTTACATCAACAATCAAGAACACACTACACGTGAACACACACGCATATAAACGAACGATCGAATCAAATAGATTTTACTAACCGAAATGAGGGTTTGGTCGCAAGGGTCTCCTGTGGTTACTAGCTTGCCGTCACAGTTTGGAGAGCTCTAGGGTTGGGAATATGATAGAAAATGACAGCCGGTACATGTTGATACGTATTTATACGTATTACAGAAATGGGCCAAGCCCATCTGAAAGACTGGGCCGAAGGATCTGGGTTCCAGTCGAAGGATATGGTCTTGGTTCGAAGGATATGTTTCGAGATCCTTCGAACCGGCAGTTGATCCTTCGAATCGAAGGATATCTTTCGGGGTCCTTCGATTGGCATAACATGTTTCGATCTAAACTAAGTGTTTTAATAATATTCCAATAATAACTTTAATACCACAGCAAGTAATCACATATGTGCAACACGACAATTCATTTCATCAAAACACAACGTGTACAATTACAAGTCCATAATCCAAACAACTAAACAGTCAAAGTCAACGCGCATTTAATGCGAAAGTGAAAGTCAGAAACTCGAGTTGTCACATTATCCCCAACTAATTGGAAATTTCGTCCCGAAATTTGGTATGCGTTTACTGAGGAAGCTAGGTGAGTCGTATCGTTGACTGGTTTTTCCTGGGGTGTCACATCCTCCCCCCGTTGATCTGGAATTTCGTCCCGAAATTCCGAAGTAGTAGCTTCAGCCTCAGTAGTGGTTGCATTGGTTTCATATAACTGGGGGTACTTTTCTGTCATCCTGTCTTCGCGTTCCCAGGTGTACCCTGGGCCACGTTTGGAGTTCCAACGAACTCGAACAAGAGGGATTCTCTTGTGGTTGAGGACCTTAACATCCCGGTCCGTGATTTCAACTGGTTCCTCGACGAACTGCAACCGCTCGTCGATAGTGAGTTCCTTAAAAGGAACTATAAGGGTCTCATCTGATAGGCATTTCTTCAGATTCGACACGTGAAATACATTGTGAACTGCACCGAGTTCAGGAGGTAGGTTTAATCTGTAGGCTACTGGGCCTATTCTTTCAGTGATTTCGAACGGTCCAACATACCGTGGATTAAGTTTACCCCGTTTGCCAAATCGTACTACACCCTTCCAGGGTGAAACTTTGAGTAGCACTCGATCCCCAACTTGGAATTCGGGCGGTTTCCTGCGTTTATCAGCATAGGCTTTCTGGCGATCACGTGCTGTCGCCATGTGTTGTCGTATGATTGAAATCTTTTCTGTGGCGTCCACAACAATATCTGGACCCGTAATTTGACTATCTCCCACCTCTGCCCAACAGAGAGGTGACCGGCATTTACGTCCGTACAATGCCTCAAATGGAGCGGCTTGAATGCTGGTGTGGTAACTGTTATTGTATGAGAACTCCACCAAAGGGAGGTGCTTTTCCCAGCCGTTGCCGAAATCGATGACACACGCCCTAAGCATGTCTTCAAGGGTTTGAATCGTTCGCTCAGACTGCCCATCCGTCTGAGGGTGATAGGTTGTGCTCATGTCTAGCCGTGAGCCAAAAGATTTATGCATCGCTTGCCATAGTTCCGACGTGAATCGTACGTCGCGATCCGAAATAATGGATGTGGGCACTCCGTGCCTCGAACAATTTCTTTAAGGTAAATGTCTGCGAGAGTGGAGAACTTGTCCGCTTCCTTAATCGACAGGGAGTGTGCAGACTTGGTGAGCCGATCAACTATGACCCATAGTGTCATTCCCACTCTGGGATCTAGGTAGGCCAGTGACAAAATCCATGGAAATTTGCTCCCGTTTCCATTGTGGTATCTTGGGCTGCTGAAGTAGACCTGATGGTTTCTGGTACTCGGTTTTAACCCTTGCACAAGTTAAACACTTGCCGTCGTGAGTTGCGATAAGAGCTTTCATGTTTTGGCCACCAATAAGTTGTACTGATGTCGTGGTGCATTTTATCTGATCCTGGATGTACCGAATAGCGAGACTTGTAAGCTTCATCCATTACAAGTTCGCGTAAACCGCCATGAAGTGGGACCCAAATACGGCCCGTTACATGGTAGGCGCTGTCTTCTTTTTGTTCCGTGCATTGCCTTGAGCCGCGTAGGGCTTCAGCTTTGACGTTTTCGGGTTTCAATGCTTCTACCCGAGCATTACGTATCTGTGCTGGCAGGCTAGGCTGGATCGTAAGCAGTAGCGCTCGCACGCGCTGAGGTAGAGTGTCCTCCCGACTGAGGGCGTCTGCCCCAACATTGACCTTGTCTGGATGGTACCTGATGGCGCATTCGTAGTCGCTAAGTAATTCAACCCATCTTCGTTGACGCATGTTCAAATCCTTCTGCTTAAGGATATGCTCGAGACTCCTGTGATCGGTGTAAATCGTGCACTTGGTACCGTACAGGTAGTGTCGCCATATCTTAAACGCGAAAACAACAGCTCCCAGCTCTAAATCGTGCGTCGTATAGTTCCGTTCATGAACCTTGAGTTGCCGAGAAGCGTAGGCTATCACTTTATCACGTTGCATCAACACACATCCAAGACCCTGGATGGATGCATCACAGTATACCACGAAGTCATCTGTGCCCTCTGGCAATGAGAGAATAGGTGCGCTGCAGAGCCTATCCTTTAAGTACTGAAAAGCGGTTTCCTGGGAATCTCCCCAACGGTAGGTGACACCTTCCTGTGTCAGCATTGTAAGCGGCTGCGCGATCTTGAAGAAGTCTTTGATAAATCACCTGTAGTAACCCGCCAAACCCAAGAATTGGCGTATCTCTGTTGGTGTACGCGGTGCTGGTCTGTTCCTGATCGAATCTATCTTGGATGGATCGACATGGATCGCATCCCTGTTCACTACATGGCCTAAGGAGTGGACTTCACGTATCCAGAAGTCGCATTTAGAAAACTTGGCGTACGTTTGCTCCTTCCGAAAAGTTCCAAGATAAGACGTAAGTGTTGCTCATGTTCTTCCTGACTCTTGGAGTAGATCAGAATGTCGTTGATGGAGACAAGGACAATTTGTCCAGGTAGGGTTTGCACACCCTGTTCATAAGGTCCATAAATACGGCAGGTGCGCTCAATAATATCAAACCATTCATCATATCAAACATGAAGTATAGCAGTTAAAATAATTCATAAAACCCAACATGATTAATGTTCAAACCAAACTTTGTTTGAGTAGCGTAAACATAATAATAAAAATCCAAGACAAGTTATGAGTTCAATTAGCGTTCATTGCGTCTCCTCCTCCTAACATGAAAACTCGACCTCTTGCCTCGTTGCCATTGTTATTGTTGTTTCCCCCGTTGTTGTTGTTATTGTTCCCGTTGCCCTGATTGTTGTTGTTGTTGTTCTGGTTCCTGTTTAGCTGCGGGCAGTGTCTCTTGATGTGACCTTCAGCACCACAATTATAGCACCCCTTGTTGCCCTGTTGCTGATTCTGCTGAGCGTGTGGCTGCTGCTGACCCTGGTTCTGGTTCGCAGGACGAGGGCTCCTGCAGTCTTTGGCCTCATGACCCATCTTGAGGCATCTTTGACAACGACCTCTGTTACACTGGCCGCTGTGGTGCCTGTTGCAGTTGTTACATTTCGGAAGATTTCCCCGATATCCTCCCTGTTTGTGACTACCCGAAGAGTGCTGACTGGGGCTTTGATAACCTTCAGTCTTTCGTTGCTGAGCCTGGGACTGGACTGACGCTGATGCTTTGCTTGAATCCCCCTCCCATTTTCGCTTATTGTCACTGGGAGTAGCAGTAGTAGCAGACGTAGTAGCAGTAGCAGTAGCGCTGATGCGCTTAGGCAGGCGATTCTGATCCACGGCCTGATCTGTGATGCGATGAGCGAGACGCTGAATCTCCTGGATGTTGTCGAGGTTAGCTGAGGTAACATGGCTCTGAATTTCTGGAGCCAAACCTTTGAGATACAACTCGATACGCTTGTATGGAGGGTCCACCATAGTTGGACACAGCACGGCCAGCTCATTTGACCGTTTAGTATACGCTTCAATCTCTGATCCAACCATTTTCAGATTATACAGCTCGTCTTCCAACTTGTGAATATCTTCACGTGTACAATACTCTCTCTTGATAAGTTCTTTGAATTCGTTCCAGGGTGTGGCGTTAGCAGCTGCCAACCCGAATATCTGCACTTGCGCGTTCCACCAAGTTAACGCGATTCCCTCTAGGGTACCGGTAGCGTATTTCACCCTGCGTTCCTCAGGGCATTCACACATTTCGAATACTGATTCTAGCTTCTCGAACCAGTGAAGGAGTCCAACTGCTCCTTCTGTGCCGCTAAACGTGCTGGGACGGCATTCCATAAAGTTCTTGAATGTGCAGGCAGGTTGTTGCTGAGCGGGTTGACCTATTGTGTACGAATAGGGCAAAGTTAAATACGAGAATTAATGTAGGATCTAAAGATCCTAGTGCCTATACTGCAGGGTATACTACCTGCTTGGGCGGCTGCAACTGCCGCAGCAACGAGAGCCTCTAGCTGGGCTTGAGTCATGGTAATTCGTGCGGCCATTGATCTTCAAATCAAAGGCAACGTAAGTAAGAAAAAGGGTTCGCGAGTAGTGCGATGACAGAAGAGTGTAGGCACGTAAGTGTTCTCAAGCAATAACAAGTTGTGAGCAAGGTAATGTAAGCATACTACGAGCAAAGTTCTATGCAAATTCTAGCATGTAGGCAATAAACATAAACCTTATTACCTAGGAAGTTGAGTCTTGCACGTGGAGCGAAGCGTCGTTGTGGATCGTTGAGAGCACTGTTCTGGTTATAGTCTGGTTTTAATAAAAACGTTTTTCCATATTAAAACCAAGTTCTCTATAACCAATGGCTCTGATACCAATCTGTCACACCCCCAAAATCCACACGCGGAGTATCACCGCTTGGGAGCGTGACTGACCAGGACCAAGCCACCAATCATATAGAACATTGTATAAAGTAAAAGTAATTGCAGTATAATTCAGAACAAATCCATATGAAAGGTGTTTCCAAAACATAAGCCAGTTATCAATGTTTAGCGGAAGCGTATATATAAAAATATCCAATGTAAAAGTGTATCAAGTATCATATGGGTTCCATATGATGTTCACGATCCAAGTCCACAACGACCGCGCCTCCAGTGCAAGCTCCCAGTACCTAACGATCTGCGAGGCATGTAAAGGAAAGGATCAACAAAATAGTTGAGCGAGTTCACAGTACGTAAATGCGTAATAGTAAGTAACGGGTGGCTCTACCGGGCCAATAGTAAGTTATACAGGTGGGGGCTTCCCATGTTAAGTGACCACTAGACTATTCGTATTATGACCACGTAGGTGTTATCCCAACCTACGGAAGAAGTAAGTAATGCGTACACGTATGTCTTACGTGCGTATCCTTTGTATCGAGGATAGTAATTTGCATATGACCACGTAGGTGTTATCCCAACCTACGGAAGAAGTAAGTAATGCGTACACGTATGTCTTACGTGCGTATCCTTTGTATCGAGGATAGTAATTGGCATCTGACCACGTAGGTGTTATCCCAACCTACGGAACCACGTAGGTGTTTTCCAACCTACGGAACCGTCCTGACATCCGAGGACTATGATAGGTGATAGTCTAGGAAAAGCGTAGTGTATGTACGTTATTAGTTTATCATCAAGCCTTTAACCCATTCCCACAACCCGGGAATCCCATGCCTTAGTAAGAGTGTGAACTCACCTTGGTTTGCTCGGTATGCTAGGTTATGTACTCACAAGTAATTAATCACGTCCTATTGTATGCATGTATAACAAATCAGTTCATGTTCGCAATGATACGTATGCAAATCGAGTGTCACACAATTGCAAATGTAAACATTCATCATCAAGCATGGCATGTCAAGTAAATCAAACATACATTCCACTATCTTTCGAAAGATGTTTATAACCTACCATCCTTCGAATCCAACCTTATCTTTCGACACATTAGTGATCTTTCGACACTTACAAGTTTTCACAGTTATCTTTCGGACTAGTTGGTATGTTTCGTACCATCAGTCATCTTTCGACCTAAGGTATCTTTCGGTCAACTTAATTATGTTTCGGTCATATCTATCCTTCGGTCAATGCTATGTTTCGACTACCAGCATCTTTCGACACTACCTATGTTTCGACAAACAGTATCTTTCGATCAATCAACAGTTACGTTTTCACAATCAGTTACGTTTTCACAGGAACAGCAACCCTAATCATCTGTACAGCCGTCATCATCATTACCAAATCATCAGAATCATTTAGCACATCTAATCATAACGCAATCATCCAGAAATCATTGTCTAGCATGAACCTAGTTTAAACGTATCACGAAACCGGTTAACGCACATTAACACATCATCAAACCCTATGTGAAATCTATATCGATATTCAATCGTATCCAAAATCATGATATTCAGGCATGTATCAGTTCAGGTTACATCAACAATCAAGAACACACTACACGTGAACACACACGCATATAAACGAACGATCGAATCAAATAGATTTTACTAACCGAAATGAGGGTTTGGTCGCAAGGGTCTCCTGTGGTTACTAGCTTGCCGTCACAGTTTGGAGAGCTCTAGGGTTGGGAATATGATAGAAAATGACAGCCGGTACATGTTGATACGTATTTATACGTATTACAGAAATGGGCCAAGCCCATCTGAAAGACTGGGCCGAAGGATCTGGGTTCCAGTCGAAGGATATGGTCTTGGTTCGAAGGATATGTTTCGAGATCCTTCGAACCGGCAGTTGATCCTTCGAATCGAAGGATATCTTTCGGGGTCCTTCGATTGGCATAACATGTTTCGATCTAAACTAAGTGTTTTAATAATATTCCAATAATAACTTTAATACCACAGCAAGTAATCACATATGTGCAACACGACAATTCATTTCATCAAAACACAACGTGTACAATTACAAGTCCATAATCCAAACAACTAAACAGTCAAAGTCAACGCGCATTTAATGCGAAAGTGAAAGTCAGAAACTCGAGTTGTCACATTATGAAACAATTAAAATAATTAGACATAGACTACTGATTAAACCACATAGTGCCCGACGAATCAGAACTAGATTCGCCAACATCATCTCGACGAAACAGGAGGCCTGTCTCGTCAATCCTATCTGAACGAAACAGCCTGATTCGCCGGCCCAGTTTCGCCAAAGCCCATTATGGGCCCAAACCGTCTGTACGTGTTTAAAATGTGAAACGATCTCCTGTTTCACAACTTTGGCAAAACTATCGAAACCCTAGAGCTCTCTCACTGTGACGGCGAACTAGAACCCACCGGAAACCCTTGCGTGACCAAACCATCATCTCGGTTAGTAAATTTATGTGATTTGATCGATCGTTCATCCGTGTACGTGTTTATGTGTCATGTGATTATGCTTTGATGATGTATATCTGAAATTGATACATGTTAAATATTAGGGTTCTTATTATGATGGTGATGATATAGATTTTCGATAGGAAATATATATGTTTTTTTTTTGTGAAACTCGATACGGTTGAATACTTGATTTCTGGATGGTGTTAATCTGGATTTGGTTAGCATTTTGATAGGGTTCGATATTGTGTTATTGAGTGATAGTCGGTTTTGAGATACGTTTAAACTAGGGTTCATGCTAGACAATGATTTCTGGATGATTGTGTTATGATGAGATATGCTAAATGAATTCTGGATGATTGCTACTTGATAGTGACGGCTGTTACAACGATTAGGGTTTCTGTGATAATTCTGTAACTGCTGTGAATGATTGACGTAACTGACATGTTTGGCGAGTTGGAATGTTGACGAATGTGAATATTTGACGAAAGGGAACTCTTGACGAAACAAGATGTGTTTCGCCAAGAGAAGTCGACGAAATAGAATTTATGATTCGCCGAAGGACAGTTGACGAAACAGAATCAGTTCCGCCAACCTGTTTCGCCGACCTTGTGATTCGCCAAAGCTGTATTTCGCCAAATTGTTTAACTGTGAACAGTAGACTGATGTAACATTATAGATGCTAACTGGAATGGTTAACTGCTGATAACTATTATGCATGACTTATATGAACTCGCATACGTGCAATGTGATACTGATGTGAACATACTTATGTGCCAACTTCGTGAATACAAACTGATTGTGTATACGTGCATACCATAGGACGTGATTGATTTACTTTGAGCACATACTTAGCATACCGAGCAAACCCAAGGTGAGTTCACACTCCTACTAAGGCATGGGATTCCCGGGTCGTGGGAATGGGATAAAGGTTACCATTGACTAAGAACGTACATATGCTTTTCCTAGACTATCACCTACCATGATCCTCGGATGTCAGGACGGTTCCGTAGGTTAGGATAACACCTACGTGGTCATATGCCAATTACTGCCTCGGATGTCAGGCACGCACGTAAAACCTACGTGTACGCATTACTTACTCCTATCCTCGGTTGTGAAGGATACGTGCGTAAAACCTACGTACACCCCATACGCGCTACTGTTCTCGGAAGAAGAACAGGGATGATACGAATAGTCTAGTGGTCACATAACATGGGAAGCCCCCACCTGTATAACCTACGTGTACGCATTACTTACTCCTATCCTCGGTTGAGGTCCTTCAGCACGGCAACCTGTTGAAGATCAGCAATCTTGCTATCCTGATCCTCAACATGGCCAACATAGGTCTCGATCTCAGCAAATTTCTGCAAGGAAGACAAAGGATAATGTCAGAGCCAAATGGTCCTCAAACGAGCATGATATACAAGCAGGGACAGTGATCCTTACCTCATTGAAGTAGTCCAGGAATTGTTGGCGGATCAAGGGGAGGCCTTGCAGATCCTCAGCTTCGGAGGCCTTTCTCTTCTTGCCTCCCTTTCCTCTGAGGGGTGCCTTGGGGATTGAAGCAGTTGGGCTAGCAGGAGTCTTCTTCTTTGAGGATCTGACATTGGTGAGATCGGTGATGCTGAACTTTGAAGCAGACTTGGTGGATTTTCCAGCACCTACACAACCAAAACAAGATAAGTATCTTAATTTTACTTGGATTTCATTATTTAATTGAATCTTTAAACAAGGATACTTACTTGACATCGTGACAGAACCAGAGGATACTTCCTGAGAATCTTGGGTGGTAGTCTTGAAAGTTCTTGTTTCAGGGTCAAGTCTCTTGAAGGCAGAGAGTCTCTCTTTAGCAGCAGGAGTCAATCTGAGGTGTGAAACGGAGATAGCTGCACGTCAAGAAAGCAAAAGAATGTCAGTGATCCTTATACTAAAGGATAAGTTCTATGGTGATCCTTCTCAGGATCCTCCATCCTACCATGGGTAGCCCATTTCTTGGGTAAATCCTTCCCATTAGGGATGGTATCTCTTCTCACAAAAAAAGAAACGCCGTTTCCAGTTAGTATCATTCTTGGTGGCTTTGAAGATCGGATGCTCCTCCCCAGGTTTTCCTTTGAACAGATAGCGATGGGAACCAAAGGTGGTAAGTTCATACAGTTCTCCCAACTCAGCCATGCCTAAATCTATCCCCTCCTGCTCGATGATCCTTTCAAGGGTATACAAAACCCTCCAGATCATCGGCATGGCTTGGATATAAGAGATGCCGGTTAAGGAGAAGAAAGACTGGGTAAAGGTTGGAAAGGGATATGTGTAGCCTATGGCAAACGGGGTCACAGGGAAGGCAACCCATGATTCAGAAGTGTGATCGCTCAAGGCAGTGGGATCATAGGGTTTAAATACGGTGTTTGCGGGAAAACAATACCGGATCCTATCGATCTGAGGATCGGTGAAAAGGCAGCGTTCTTTAGCGGAATCTGTGATGATCCATTGACTCTTGAAGGGGCTTTCTTTCTGGTGATCCTTAGCATGGGAGTTCCGGAGCAACATTTTGAATGGAATAATTGAAAGGAAAGAAAAACAGAGCAAGCAAAGAGAGAAGATGAAGGGGAGAATACCTGTTTGATCTTCTGAATGCGGTTATAAAGCGAGTAGCTCTGGAATTTAAATGCAAACGATCATATCTATATCTCCTATTTATAATGATGATTTTGTAGGGGTATCACTTCTGTGACGTCATAATGCAACGGATAGTTCGATATTAACGGCTATAAATCCGTTGAGTTTGTTGCACATAAGATCAAGAAAACATAACTCGTTAATTTTACATTTTACTCCTTATATTTTGGGGGCAATTGTTAGGGGAGGATTTTCTAACAATTAGTGATCCTTATTTGCTATCCTAATTAGTGATCCTTACTTACGTGACAGATAGTGATCCTTAGAAGAGCTTCAGGATCAGGATCATGGATCACCCTAAGGATCCTTATACTAACGATTGGTTGTTTGTGTTCCGTATTGTTTTGCAGGAGTATTGAGCTTGACTTGGTCTTGGCAACGTTACTATGGAATATTCCACGGGTATTTCGCACACATTTGAATAGAAATGGACGTTGTGGAGAATGTGGGAGCATGGCACAAAAGTCGGACAATTAGTTAGCTTAGTTAGCTTTCATTTTTAAAGGGGTGACGAGCTAAAATTAGAACACTTAGCCATTTTCGGTTACACACACACTCTCGTACAATTGCAGTTTCAAAGCTCTCAACAAACACTTAACAAATCTCACACTTTTAGACGATTAACCATAGTGATCCTTGTACTTAGCTCGTCACTATCCGAAGTTGTAAACTTTTATTGATTTATTTGAGCTTGGTGATCGGTAGTTTCCATCACCCGAGGTTTTTTATGCTGGAGATCATTCATTGATCAAGGGCTTTTTCCTCGTATAAATCCTTGTGTCATTTGTGCAATTTACATCGAAGTGATCCTTATTATTGTTCTTCATTTCAAGCATCATTCCCCGTAACTAAGAGTTTGGTTGCATTATCCTCATTAGATTTTTAACCAAAACATCAGTTTATGAGACAAATCAACAACACCGTTAAGCTTTAAACATTTTAAGTTTTAAACGATTCACTTAGATTGTTAGTACACTGATCCACTTAAATTTTCACACAAAGTTCAACTTTTTCGAGATACGAGATTAATGTCTTAAACACTTAAACTTATTCACGTGTCCCATCTCAGAATATACTCCCGTATCCAGATCCCAATATTCAGTCTTACAGGTGAGTATACCTAGATGATATCTGTAAGGGGTTAGGTGCGAGGGCCGTGAGAGCTCAGGTCGATACTTCCGTATACGCAGAGAGATGATGGCTTCGACTTTTGGTGGGTCCCCTTTAGAGGATCTTTTTTACAACAGCAATGACTATCAATTTTATTGTTTCATCGATTTGCTGAGGGCGGCGCTTTTTCAAGCATTTGCAAAAAGTATTATCCGGGGACTAGGTCAGTACTTTCATACAGCAGAAGTCCTGGGATAATACCCCAGATATCACTAAGCATAAAGACCTAGTATCTCAGAAAGAGGGACCTTTCAAACAAGATTTCGGGGGTTACCCATATATCCGAGAGATGTTACCCACGAATTAAGCAAGTTTGAAATTTAGGTTTATATTTCGTCACAGTCTATTAAATGTGCAAAAACCTACTGACACATCATCAGTGAGACTGTTTAACACTATTTTAACTTTCCAATTCTTTAGCATGCCCTGATCGTCCACTAATGTACTATCATTTCCTCTTTTATACAACAAAACTCATTTTTCATTTTATCATGTTTTTGGCTTTCTCAAAATTTTTTAATGTTTTTGGATTTTCTGTGAAATTTTTTACTCCCCCTAAAATGCAAACACATTAAAGAAAAATAGAAAACAAACTAGGCTCTTGACCCACTTCTAAAACATCATGAAAAACAAACTATACAGAAACTTGACAACCGACAACGAATCGCATCAATTCGCCATCCACTTTCTCATTTAGATTTCAAAACACCTAAGTTTGTTTTAATCAAAATGATTTTTCTGGAAAATGAGTTTGTTTTTACCACTTGTAGGTTTACCACTTGTTAAGTACGGGGATGTGGTTCATCATCTTGTTCATCTATTTATCATGTATAGTAAATCAAGTACAACTTAATATCCCTGATTTACCATTTGCAATTAAGCAACCTCTTTACCACTTGAAGAAAACAATCAACCAATTGTATGAATATCACATCTACACAACCATTTTACCAATCAGGGTGCCGATTCCTGCTTCGCACTTACCAACCTGGAAGCTCCGGCGTAGTCCTTCAACCTGTAAAATTTTAACACTATCAAAAACTTTCATACAACCCCTATAAACATGAAAGATGCTGATTCCTGATCCACGATTACAAACTTGGGATCTCCGGCAAGTCAGGTGTTTAATCAAACATAACATCCACCCAAGCCTGACCAGCCTTAGGTGATTTTGGAACACATCTGTCCCACCAACACTTTGATTTATAAAACTCTTTAGCACCCTTAACTTTCTTATCAACCATTTTCCCGAAAATGTGCTTGACTTTCCCGTTGAAAGCTTTCTCAACATCAAATTCTACCTTATCAACGAAGAATTGATTTGAGATCTCAACTTTTCCCACTTTCTTCATTAAATTTTCCTTTGACAATTCAGGAAAATTTTCATCGTTCACTTCTGGAACGGAAATCATAACTCTTTTCTCAACCGATGACTCCTCTGATTTTATGGAATCAGATTCATTGTTAGAACTACTTTCTGTTTTTACAATCCATTTTTGCTTACTCAAATCGTCTCTTCTTTTGTAAAAACGTTTTGAACTTTCACCTTTTTCAGAACTTGAATTTTCAAACAAATTACCATTTTTCACCAATTGTTCTTTCTTATCCACGCAAGTCTTTCTCAAAACAGAGTTAGAAGAAACTCCCTGTTTTTGGTAGTTGGTCTTGGGACAATTCCAAGCTATGTGACCAATTTCTTGACATTTGAAACAGGTTCTTCTGCAGCTTTCTCAACAAACTTTCTCACATTCTTCTTCACTTCAGTAAGAAACTCTTGATTTGACTGCTTCCAGAATGGTTTATTCTGTTCAACCTCTGAGCTTCCTCCTGAAACAAATTTTGTTTTTGGTTTATAAATTTTCTGATTTTTATAATTTTTTGACGAACTAAAACCAAGACCTTTCCTTTTGAGATTACCATTATGGTTTGGTTTCTTTTGGAAATTATAACCACAACCGTAACCCATTTTCTTGTTTACTCTTTGTTGAATCCTTGAATGTAAGGTTTAGGTTTTGCAGAAAGATCTAAATCTTTTATTTCTAAAATATTAATTTCTGTTAATTTGAAAATGTCACACCCCGAAAAATCAGAGCTGGCGTGACTGGACCGGTATCTTCATTGCACAGCGGAAGCAAATAAGCTAAGACCTCTAGAAAAAGAACGTCGCTAAGTACTCGAATTCCCATGGGTTCTCCTATTCCAACCGTTCCATAGTTTTGAAAATGCAACCTGAGAAAGAACATGCGAAAAAGTCAACATAAAGTTGAGCGAATTCATAGTTTGTTTTGAAAAAAATTTAAAACAAATCTTTTTGATAACCGGTTTAAAAGTTGTTGAGAAAGCATAGTAAAATCATTTTCTCGGCATGATATATGAAAGTTGTGAGTCTAGCCCACGAGAGTCTTTGTAAGCAGGACCAACTCGTCCTCTTACTTGTACATAAGTTGAAAACATTATCAAAGTTTGTAAATACATGTATTATGAGTTTGCGTCAAATGAACATCAAAAACATTTGAAGGTTATAATGTTGTAAGTTGGTATGTAAAGCGTCTATGAACATGTTGATCATTAATGTTTCGCGAGGACATTAATATATGCGACGACATAGGAGGTACTCAACCCGCGTAGGCAAATTTTTAGTGTCGAATCACCTCGACTGGGACACAACAGCACTCTAAGTGGTCACCCATGGACCGTGAGTGGGGCTCGCCCGTACCCATTAGATCTAACCTTTGTTCCTTGGTCCTCAAAAGGATTAATGGCACCTCAGTTACAGCCTATGCTCACATGATCTAAGAGTTCATTCCATTACTTAATCATACCTAAGTTTGACATGTATTTCCCCCGAAAGTTGTAAACCGAAACGTTGAAAGAAAAAGGGGGACATGATCTCACTGAGTTGTCTCGTTTTTCGTACGCAGGCCAACCCAGTCCCGTTGTTGTAACTAGGACATTCTCGTCACTAGTCATGAAAGTCATGCACGTTTTGTAAAACCGGTATGTTTAGTATAAGGCGTTCGTAAACCGTTTAAGTTCCTTGAAATCCATTCGCAAAATGATTTAAAAGTATGAGTTTTCGTTCATCGAAATATTGTTTACTTTTGCAAATACTTGCATGTCTTTCCACCCCCGAAAACATTTATAAAAAAATGTAAAACAGTAAAAAGTGGGGGTTATGAACTCACCTTGATATTCCTGTGCAAAGCTAGTCTAGCGTGATTTCCATAGTGTTGTTCCATGAACGTGTATTAGCTAGCGTGCAACTACGACATTCCTACGAAGGAATACTTATAAGTTTTCTAATAAAACAACGTAGTTAAACTACGTGTCCGAGCTCTACCGAATCGTTAACTCAACGATTCTATGAAGGGGTTATTGTATTGATTTAAAATAACCACATTTATAATCGGGATAAAACTAAGTCTCGAGATCGACTTAGTTTTCGAGTGTTATAAGATTTATACTTATTTTTATGTATATAACCAAGTATATATATATGCGAAGTCGTGATAGTCGTTGCGATAGAGGGCGTAGATGAAATGGTATGTATGCAAAATGTCGTAAGTGATTCGGTAATATACCGTTGTAGTTTTTATAGGATGGAAGAAAATAAATATATATACATTTATATATATTCGAAAAATTGACGTTTGAAACATATGTAACAAATATATTCATTTTAAAAGAATTCGGATTCTAGACGATTGAAAGAAATATAAATAAGTATATTTATATTATATGATTTCCGAAGATTAAACAATCGAAATATAAATTCCGAACTCCAACGTTGGAAATAAATATAACACTACATTTATCTTATAAAAATACATGACGTAACGACGTTTGAAATGAATATATAACAAGTAAATTTATTTTGTAGAAGTATGCAAAGTTTTCGATTATCGCCGTTTTGAAATAAGCATAAATGGCTATGTTTGTTTTGTATAAATAGCGAGTTTCGTAACTTGTAACTCGTTTTAGGGGAATATTATAATCTCGTCTCTCGCTTGATATATTATAAAATGTTGCTAAAAATAAGTATACAATTATATTCATTTTTATAAGATACTTTGAATTCCGATATATGTCGTTTTTATAACAATACACGTTCCGTATTACGAATTTTATGAAAAGCGGACAGAGTTTTCTTTATTTTTTTCGACGATCCCGACAACTGAGAGTCGATATATTTTTCAAAATCCACTCAACACTTCAATAGTATAAACAATCTATATAAAATTTTGTCGAGTATATAATAAATATAAACTAATACCGAAACGAAACGGATCGAGCTCGGTCGCGTAAACTACTAAAAAAAAACTGAAATCTATATCGAGCTAAACTACATTTCGCGACATTAAAACTTTACCGGGTCTGAGTTGACCGTGTTTGACCTGTTGACCCGACAGTTGACTGCCGTTGACTGGGTTTTGACCAGTTGACCCGAACCATTGACTGAGTTGACCAGATCTGAACCAAAACAATCTTGAACCTGAACCGAGTTGAGCCGAAAACCCGCATCATGTTTCTGACCGAGACTCGAACCAAAACCTTTCAGACTGTCAAACCCGAGAATTGACCCGCAACCCGAATCCGACCCGAAGCTATAATCTGACCGAAAACAGTTTGACCCTAGCCAAAACCTGGGCCGTCATCAAGTCTGAACCCGTTAACCATAATCCGAACCCGTGAGTGACACATCTTGAACCAAAACCGGAGCCACGAGACCAGAATATATCTCGAAACAAACAAAAATAAAAACATATTAAATCATCATCTTCAACAATAACCAGCCACCATCAACGTGACTTTTTCAGAAACAAAGCAAAAGAAGCAGGGGTTTTACCGGTGAGATGGTCGGACCGATGCACAGACCGTCGCCGCGAAGCTTCACCGCCAGCACTATCGTTCACCCCCACCACGGTCGCTCCGCCGTAGACGGCGGCGCCGTCTGCCGCCGTCACTACCCTGCTCCGATCTCTTTTCTCCGCTACCCTCTCTCTCATCCGCTTCTCTCTCTCTCTCTCTCTATCTTCCTCTCGGGCCTTGTCGCCCCGCAGCCGCCACCGTGAGCCACCACCCGAGGGTGGTGGTTGGCCGATCTTGAACGAGAAAGAGAAGAGGAGCAGCTTGTTGTTGTTGTGGATTTGGTTTGGAGAAGAAGGTCTCCATGTGTTTGTGTGTTTATTTCTTGATTAGTAGAGAAAATAAGAGGACAAGGGGGACTTTAAGCATGTGCGGCTGACAAGAAAATGAGGGTTAGGGTTTCACTTCCCTTTTATAGCTAGGTTTGGTTTAGTGGGCTTTGGGCTTGGGCCCAAGGCCCACAAGCCCAATCCCCGCGTTTAAGTGGCCCGTAATCCTCTACGAGACCCGTTTTAAAAAAAAAAAAAACCGAAATCGTCGGAATGTCGTAAATTAAAATTTCAAGTTTATAGATATGTAAGTAATCGTTGTTTGCCGCGTTTGATCATCGGTCACATTAAAAAAATTCCGTAAACTGCTTCGATTGTCGTTTCTCGTCCGTTGTTCCATTCGTTTTAGACTACGCATAATAAAATTCGAAAACGATTCCAAATATATCATAATATATTAATATCAAGACGAGGTTCGAGTCTGGTGCTTCCGTTTCGTCGTTGATTGTCGGTGCATTACTGTTTCCACGTTTTTTTTTTTTTTCACGTTTGCGCTTTTTGTCATTCGAAAGCGTAAAAATTTTGGAAAACTAAATTTATAAATATAAACTATGCGTATAAAATTTGTACTTTTTGTCGTTGTCCGTATTTCATTCGGTTTCAATTCGTTGCAGTTTTCCGTTTAACAGGTTTCTCCATAATCCAACGTTCGCGCACTGTAAAGTCGGGTAGACGTTCCTAGGCACTTCAAAGGCCTAATTAAGTTAATCTACGTCTTAAACACTATTTATTATCGCCTTAAACATTTGTTAATCGCGTGATTAGAAGCCGTTAATTACCGGTTGTCACATTCTCCCCCTGTTACAGAAATTTCGTCCTCGAAATTTAGACTATGTTATCTCCTTAGAGTTATGACATTCCTAGGTAAGTCCGAATAATACCAGAGCGAATGACCACTAATCGAATCGTGACTTATACAAATCACATGAATGTAAGGACATTTTGCATCAATAAGAACCCAACGGTTTAGTGGAGTTTGTTCTAGAAATCGATGTCAAGTTGAACGAAGCGTAGTGATACTATCACCAATGCGACCAAGTTTACGGGGTTCAACAAAAGAGGAAATTCAACTAATGGAATTTCAAATGAATGTTCACAATATGCAAATCAATTTTTGGAAACAATCGAATTTTCTACCAACGGAAACTTGCATTGGTTTTTGTATGATTGAAACTTGAATCAACAAGCTCAAATAGATAGACTCAAGAAATGATTTGTCTACTATCGAACCAATAAATGAATAAGACAAAATCAATGTGTTGACATTATTGAATTGCAAGGATACACCGAAATGAAATACAATCAAACCTGGTGTATCATCGTCTTAATACATAGTTGCATTAAGACTACTTAAATGATGTGTCAAACGAAAAGCATATACAGTTTCGTAGGAGACGGCTGATAGTGATTAGCACAAGCTTCAAGTTTATATCAACGCCACAAGGTGTCGTAGTGATTGAAATAATTCAATAATAGCGGTGATCGAACAAATATCACCATATCTGAAATCAAATGAAGGCTCAACGAATTGAATCTGAATGTTTGTTTCAAACAAATCTCATAGGATTTTCAATTGAAAATAAAGCAAGGAAATAATGTTTTCGATCGAAAATGAAAAAAAGCAATGAATATCACAAAAAGTTCGATCGATGCTGAAAGAACCGTTAAGAGGTACACCAAAATATGAAATGAATTTGTGTACCATTATCTCAACACACGATTGTATTAAGATTGCTTTAATATGATAAATCAACAAAGCGGATTTAATATCAATAAACAAATGGATAAATAATTAAATCCGTACATGATGTGTGTAAACGAGGTTAGCGCAAGCTTCAAATTTGTGAAAACGTCACCATAAGGTGATCGTGATCAAGGAAATGATTCAATGAAGTCAAAGACCAAACAAGCATGTTATGGTTCAAAGCAAATGAAGTGCTTGTTGGGATTATTTCGAATATGATAGCTTCAATCCATCATATGGAATCTTGAATCGAATATGTATAACGAGGAAGTTCAATCAATTGAACTTGGGTTAAGCGTAATCCAACAATGATTACATGTATCCATAAGAAAGTTTTGCCATGGTTACAACGAAAAACCATGTATGTAGCTTGAAAAGAAAGGACTTTTAACGAGTTTCGTTGACTCGATATCAAAGAGTCAACATTATGCAATAACGTGGTTTAGCTAGATCACAATGCCAGGAGTGAAGATAGCGAAATAATATTTGAACTTGATAAAGCAACAATTTCAAGTGAAGCCACATGCTTAACAAACAACGCATGTGTAACATATGAATTCGTCAAGAATGGTGCAAATGAGTATTCGCTATTATGAAAGAAAATTTTCATGATGCAAGGATCATTAGGGGGAGTAGAAATATGAAAGTCTACTCGCTATATGCAAAAATCAGAATTTCAACAAAAGAGGTTTAAGGACTTTACCTGGAACTTCGTGTGATGGTCGGTTGTTAGGTGACATTACCATGGAATGTCGAACATAGCGTAATTCGCCATAACGAAGTAGGGGAAATGCGAAGATGTGTGACTTCTTTTGCAGCGCCAACAATTGTGAGTCTCTTTAGACTAAGCATCGATCGTTATGAAATCTTGTTTAAGCTTACCTTAGTGTGATTCGTGTCGTTTGCAGGATCACTTGCCAATTTGCCGCTTTCGATCAGTAGTTCTCCCACTGACGGGGTTAGCATCGTTGTTGTTATGCTCAATCATGTTTTCCAAAGGCCTTGCCTCGAAAGTCGTGTGTGATGTACTTCGACGTCCGCTGACGTATAGTTCAAGTTTCATGTATAGTTGCGCATTAGCGTTTCGTTCTATGTAGAATGTGATGTGCTCCGACATCCGTTAACGTATAATTTGAGTTTTCATGTATTCATGTGCAATGGCGTTTCGTTCCGCGTAGGTTACCTGCTCGGGTAAGTAAGATAGCATAGACGACATAATATAATGGCGTTTGCCCGAGTTAATAGTCGCAGTTTCTAAGTGAGGACCTCTAATGAGTTTCGACGTAAGTTTTCCAAAGGTCCTAAATGCATGTTATCCAAAACTCTCAAGGTTTTGCTTACTATATGTAATCGTTTCATGTACCGTGTATCCAACACAACACTAACGTATGTGTAGACCAAAATGTTCTCTCATTGTTTCGGCAACGGTTGGAACCCATATTCAAGTCCTAGGCATTCTATATATGTTCAAGTCTTAAAAATCTAAGTACCCAGAGGGAAAGTAAGGTTAAAGCCTAGGTATCTCTACAGAAACCTAATTCGCTGAAACCTATAGCTCTGATACCAATCTGTCACACCCCGAAAAATCAGAGCTGGCGTGACTGGACCGGTATCTTCATTGCACAGCGGAAGCAAATAAGCTAAGACCTCTAGAAAAAGAACGTCGCTAAGTACTCGAATTCCCATGGGTTCTCCTATTCCAACCGTTCCATAGTTTTGAAAATGCAACCTGAGAAAGAACATGCGAAAAAGTCAACATAAAGTTGAGCGAGTTCATAGTTTGTTTTGAAAAAAATTTAAAACAAATCTTTTTGATAACCGGTTTAAAAGTTGTTGAGAAAGCATAGTAAAATCATTTTCTCGGCATGATATATGAAAGTTGTGAGTCTAGCCCACGAGAGTCTTTGTAAGCAGGACCAACTCGTCCTCTTACTTGTACATAAGTTGAAAACATTATCAAAGTTTGTAAATACATGTATTATGAGTTTGCGTCAAATGAACATCAAAAACATTTGAAGGTTATAATGTTGTAAGTTGGTATGTAAAGCGTCTATGAACATGTTGATCATTAATGTTTCGCGAGGACATTAATATATGCGACGACATAGGAGGTACTCAACCCGCGTAGGCAAATTTTTAGTGTCGAATCACCTCGACTGGGACACAACAGCACTCTAAGTGGTCACCCATGGACCGTGAGTGGGGCTCGCCCGTACCCATTAGATCTAACCTTTGTTCCTTGGTCCTCAAAAGGATTAATGGCACCTCAGTTACAGCCTATGCTCACATGATCTAAGAGTTCATTCCATTACTTAATCATACCTAAGTTTGACATGTATTTCCCCCGAAAGTTGTAAACCGAAACGTTGAAAGAAAAAGGGGGACATGATCTCACTGAGTTGTCTCGTTTTTCGTACGCAGGCCAACCCAGTCCCGTTGTTGTAACTAGGACATTCTCGTCACTAGTCATGAAAGTCATGCACGTTTTGTAAAACCGGTATGTTTAGTATAAGGCGTTCGTAAACCGTTTAAGTTCCTTGAAATCCATTCGCAAAACGATTTAAAAGTATGAGTTTTCGTTCATCGAAATATTGTTTACTTTTGCAAATACTTGCATGTCTTTCCACCCCCGAAAACATTTATAAAAAAATGTAAAACAGTAAAAAGTGGGGGTTATGAACTCACCTTGATATTCCTGTGCAAAGCTAGTCTAGCGTGATTTCCATAGTGTTGTTCCATGAACGTGTATTAGCTAGCGTGCAACTACGACATTCCTACGAAGGAATACTTATAAGTTTTCTAATAAAACAACGTAGTTAAACTACGTGTCCGAGCTCTACTGAATCGTTAACTCAACGATTCTATGAAGGGGTTATTGTATTGATTTAAAATAACCACATTTATAATCGGGATAAAACTAAGTCTCGAGATCGACTTAGTTTTCGAGTGTTATAAGATTTATACTTATTTTTATGTATATAACCAAGTATATATATATATGCGAAGTCGTGATAGTCGTTGCGATAGAGGGCGTAGATGAAATGGTATGTATGCAAAATGTCGTAAGTGATTCGGTAATATACCGTTGTAGTTTTTATAGGATGGAAGAAAATAAATATATATACATTTATATATATTTGAAAAATTGACGTTTGAAACATATGTAACAAATATATTCATTTTAAAAGAATTCGGATTCTAGACGATTGAAAGAAATATAAATAAGTATATTTATATTATATGATTTCCGAAGATTAAACAATCGAAATATAAATTCCGAACTCCAACGTTGGAAATAAATATAACACTACATTTATCTTATAAAAATACATGACGTAACGACGTTTGAAATGAATATATAACAAGTAAATTTATTTTGTAGAAGTATGCAAAGTTTTCGATTATCGCCATTTTGAAATAAGCATAAATGGCTATGTTTGTTTTGTATAAATAGCGAGTTTCGTAACTTGTAACTCGTTTTAGGGGAATATTATAATCTCGTCTCTCGCTTGATATATTATAAAATGTTGCTAAAAATAAGTATACAATTATATTCATTTTTATAAGATACTTTGAATTCCGATATATGTCGTTTTTATAACAATACACGTTCCGTATTACGAATTTTATGAAAAGCGGACAGAGTTTTCTTTATTTTTTTGGACGATCCCGACAACTGAGAGTCGATATATTTTTCAAAATCCACTCAACACTTCAATAGTATAAACAATCTATATAAAATTTTGTCGAGTATATAATAAATATAAACTAATACCGAAACGAAACGGATCGAGCTCGGTCGCGTAAACTACTAAAAAAAAACTGAAATCTATATCGAGCTAAACTACATTTCGCGACATTAAAACTTTACCGGGTCTGAGTTGACCGTGTTTGACCTGTTGACCCGACAGTTGACTGCCGTTGACTGGGTTTTGACCAGTTGACCCGAACCATTGACTGAGTTGACCAGATCTGAACCAAAACAATCTTGAACCTGAACCGAGTTGAGCCGAAAACCCGCATCATGTTTCTGACCGAGACTCGAACCAAAACCTTTCAGACTGTCAAACCCGAGAATTGACCCGCAACCCGAATCCGACCCGAAGCTATAATCTGACCGAAAACAGTTTGACCCTAGCCAAAACCTGGGCCGTCATCAAGTCTGAACCCGTTAACCATAATCCGAACCCGTGAGTGACACATCTTGAACCAAAACCGGAGCCACGAGACCAGAATATATCTCGAAACAAACAAAAATAAAAACATATTAAATCATCATCTTCAACAATAACCAGCCACCATCAACGTGACTTTTTCAGAAACAAAGCAAAAGAAGCAGGGGTTTTACCGGTGAGATGGTCGGACCGATGCACAGACCGTCGCCGCGAAGCTTCACCGCCAGCACTATCGTTCACCCCCACCACGGTCGCTCCGCCGTAGACGGCGGCGCCGTCTGCCGCCGTCACTACCCTGCTCCGATCTCTTTTCTCCGCTACCCTCTCTCTCATCCGCTTCTCTCTCTCTCTCTCTCTCTATCTTCCTCTCGGGCCTTGTCGCCCCGCAGCCGCCACCGTGAGCCACCACCCGAGGGTGGTGGTTGGCCGATCTTGAACGAGAAAGAGAAGAGGAGCAGCTTGTTGTTGTTGTGGATTTGGTTTGGAGAAGAAGGTCTCCATGTGTTTGTGTGTTTATTTCTTGATTAGTAGAGAAAATAAGAGGACAAGGGGGACTTTAAGCATGTGCGGCTGACAAGAAAATGAGGGTTAGGGTTTCACTTCCCTTTTATAGCTAGGTTTGGTTTAGTGGGCTTTGGGCTTGGGCCCAAGGCCCACAAGCCCAATCCCCGCGTTTAAGTGGCCCGTAATCCTCTACGAGACCCGTTTTAAAAAAAAAAACCGAAATCGTCGGAATGTCGTAAATTAAAATTTCAAGTTTATAGATATGTAAGTAATCGTTGTTTGCCGCGTTTGATCATCGGTCACATTAAAAAAATTCCGTAAACTGCTTCGATTGTCGTTTCTCGTCCGTTGTTCCATTCGTTTTAGACTACGCATAATAAAATTCGAAAACGATTCCAAATATATCATAATATATTAATATCAAGACGAGGTTCGAGTCTGGTGCTTCCGTTTCGTCGTTGATTGTCGGTGCATTACTGTTTCCACGTTTTTTTTTTTTTTTCACGTTTGCGCTTTTTGTCATTCGAAAGCGTAAAAATTTTGGAAAACTAAATTTATAAATATAAACTATGCGTATAAAATTTGTACTTTTTGTCGTTGTCCGTATTTCATTCGGTTTCAATTCGTTGCAGTTTTCCGTTTAACATGTTTCTCCATAAACCAACGTTCGCGCACTGTAAAGTCGGGTAGACGTTCCTAGGCACTTCAAAGGCCTAATTAAGTTAATCTACGTCTTAAACACTATTTATTATCGCCTTAAACATTTGTTAATCGCGTGATTAGAAGCCGTTAATTACCGGTTGTCACAGAAAACCTTTTTGATCATTTTAGTTTTAACACTTCTTATTGGGAATTCTTCATCGGAAAATAATTTGTCCGAATTATTCAAGGTATAAGCAACCTTAAACATTTCATCATTCAAATTATTCTTTGATAACAAGAATTCTTTATTATAAACTCTTTTAACCGGTGAACTCGGACTCTTATCAGACGAACTCGAACTATCTTATTTAGACTCCGACTTTGACCCTTCATCCATATCCAACACCTGATCGACAACTTTCTTAATTAACTCAGACTCATGATCAGTGTCAGACGCTGTGAATGTGACATCAATATTGTCTGGAAAATCATCAGTGATTTCAGACTTTAATTTGATGTTTATAGCCTTGTCAACTTGTTCCTCGTTTGGTTTCCTGGGGGAATAACTCTCAAAGATAGGAGGCGGACATCTGTTATACTTGACACTTTGTGGCTTACCAGTATCCTCTTCCTTTTCTTTCTTCTTCTTGAAAGCTTTAAGACCTGCAACAGTAGGATAAACCCGATCAATCAGATAATCACAAGTAGTATAACTCAAAAGTACTCGGTTAATCCTTTGACTCTCAATTTTCTCAAGTTCCAGCTCCTTCTTTAGTTTAGCATAATCTTCAATGTATTCATTTATGAAGCTTTGCTTTGTCATCAAAGTTGCACTCATTTTGTCATTTGCTTTCTCGATTTCAACATTCGTTCTTTTCAACCCATCAACTGTCCTGATCAGTACATCGTATGACTCTTTCACGTACTTCACATCAGATAGTTAATCTTCCTTAATCTTCTCTAAATCAGCAATCTTTTTATCGTTTTCTTCACAAACTTTGCAAGACTCTGTACATTTCTCACAAGGCTTCGTGACTTCAACTTTCTTTTCAACTATCTTTTCAACTTCGACAGTCTTTTCAACTTCAACAATCTTCTCGACTTCAACAATCTTTTCTATTTCGACAATCTTTTCAACAATTTTCTCAACTTCCACGAGTTTCTCGACTTCGACAATTTTCTCCACTACTTTCTCTATCTCAACAATCTTTTCTATTACATTCTCAATGATTGCTTCAACTTTAGTTTCTACAGCTTCAGTCTTCTCCTTTTCATCAGCGAGTAGCTTTGCTGCTTCTAGCTCTCTCTGCAATCGAGCAATCTTCTTCTGATTCAGCATCTCAACTTTATTTGCATAGAAAAAATTAAAACTGTCAGGATCAATGCTTTTTCTACATTTGTTAAGATACTCTTCCTCATCATCCGTATCAACATCACTTCCAAGATCTGGAAATATCGGAATCCTTTTCTGACAATTCTCATTTTGACCCAGAATTCTGGTAACAAGTGCCACATCAGGTTTAGTTCCACTAGGTATATACTTGTCCCAGCTAAACCCCTGTGCAACAACCTCATCACTTTGATCTATTATCCCAAAATAAGCTTTCCTTGTCACACCCCGACCGCGTATAACATGCAACCGCGGCGGAAACGTCGGGGAGTGTTGGGACAGAATTAATTGTTTCACAACTATGGCATACAAAGTTATATTTTATTTATTAAACACGAGTGTTACATTGTTTCAAAACAAGAAATAAAGTGTTTAGAACATATTCAAACTAAGTCTACTTCGTTTTATGTCTCTAAGGCACAGGTCCGCCCTAGTATCACAATCATCATCCTAAGCGACAGCTCTTGAAAACACATGTGAAAGTAGGTACGTCAGCATAAAAATGCCTATGAGATACATAGGTTTTTGTGAAAATGGGATTCATGTCTTGAGTTTAAAGAAAACGTATAATAACAGTCAGTCATGAACCTTGTAAATTGTTTTGTCTTGTAAATCATTTGAAAAACGATAAAATCAGATGATATGTATAGATAAATGTAAGGTTAAACGAAATACCAAGTAAAATGAGTTGAATAAGATAAGTTGTTTGTAAAACATTGTCTTGTAAAAAGTATGTTATTTGTATAAAATGTTACATGTCTAATTTGAAATGATTCAAGTAACGCTACGATATGTAATACCATACAAACACTTATGTATAGGAAGTACCAGCGGCGTATCCACTATGTTTGTATCATATTACACACGCCTCGTTATTCAAATCATTTACCCAAACTAACCACCATGTAAGTTGTTCATATATGAATCAATTGTCAAGGGTTGTTGTGTAAACCATATCAAAAATGTTCATATCTAATGTAAACCACCAAATATGTATATCAATGTCAAATTGTTTATGTTTAGTGTAAATCATTGTAATGTGTATCCAAAATATCATGTATGGCACGTGAAAATATGTCAATTGGGGCATGGTAAAATGCACAAAAACAGGGTATTGAATTAAACATAGTTTAGGTCAAAGTTAAGTTTTGTGGAACAATTGCATGCTATACTGATACGAACATTTATGCGGTATTGTGAAAATTCGTACATTCAAGCCTTTGTGACTGTAGTGATAGACCTTTAAATAAATTAAAGGTCTATATGTGTTATTGTTTATCGAATTCGGTCATTCCTTCCAATCCAAACAAACCCGAGATTTCAGGAATGGGAGTTGTCAAGTCCTATGGTACCATTACCTACTAACGAGTGGCGTAGCTAATGTTAATGAATGTACATTGTATCATTTGAACAAACCAAATGTCATACCAAAATGTGAGCATGTGATGAATAAATGTACTAAGTATGCACACAATGGGCATACATAGCATAAAATGTAATGTGAAATAATGTACTAAGTACGCACACAATGGGCATACATAGCATAAAATGTAGTGTAAATCGATTGTACTAAGTATGCACACAATGGACATACATAGCATAAACACAATGAAATCATGTACTATATATGTACTAACGAACATAATAAGCATATGATATGAAAACATTGAAAGCATAAAAGTAACAAGTAGGCACATGTGTTTCACCCCAAAATAGTTTGGAAAACAGTAAAAGAGGGGTCTATGTACTCACATAGACACCTTGAAAGCATTTAAAATATGGGGTTCTATGTACTCACCTGAGATTTCTTTGAAGTTCTTGTATAACAACCGAATATTGCTGGAGATCACGGATATCAAACGGCACCTAATATAGGTAACTATGTTAATATACCGGACCTAAATCGGAGGATCGGATAGTATGCAGGTTAGTAAACCAAACGAGTATGGAGACTCGTGTAATATGGTTTAACAAAGCCCACATACTAAAATGAAACTTAACCTAAGTGCTTACAACCCATTACGACTCGTTTAGGTAGCTTATGCTACCTTAACGCATCGTTCGCGTAAAACGCGTTCGGAACGCCTAACGTCGTGACCATAAGGTATAACCTCGGAAGGTTATTTCCTATACAACTATGGTCACCTAATGTGTTTGGTCGGATCCTAATGATTGACCAAATGGGTCGGGTCCGAAAGTATAAGCGATTGTTTAGATCGCTTACCTTACGACCCTAAATAAGCACTAAACTAAAAGTGACGAGTTAAGCATGTTAGAACATGCTTAACTAAGTTTAGAAAACAGGTTTGGTATCAAAACAAACGGTTTTGATACCCACGAGTAGTTTGGTTACAAAATACGCAAGAATGCGCATTTTGGTAGAAACTACGACTCGTCACTGAGCCTAGATAACGTGGTAATCAGTAGGTATAGTCACTATGGACTATAATCATCGGGATCACGCTCACGTTATGAACTTCAAACGAACTTCGGGTTGACCATAGGCTGGTCAACGCAGAAAGTCAAACATAGTTTGACTTTATGTGACAACCGGTACTTAAGGGCTTCTAATTACGCGATTAACAAACATTTAAGGCGATAATAAGTAGTGGTTAAGACATGAATTAGCTTAATTAGGCTCTTGGTATGCCTATGAAAGTCTAACTAACTTTATAGTGCGCGTATGACGAACTGCGAAGAAACTGCTGGAAATTAAACGGTAACGAACCGACACCGTACAAAATACTGACAACACCGACAGGTACGAATTTAGTACATATATTTTATATATATGAATTTGGTTTTGTGAATATGTTGTATTTTCGGATGACACAAGATGCAAACGTGAACGAAAAACGCTATCGTGAGAACGCATTCATATTCTTTATTATGATTATACTTTATATATTATCAAAAATGTGTAACTAGTGGGTATAATTAAACGGGTATTTTATACACCCAACTAAACTTACTAAATACTCAACTAACCTGCACTACACCACACCACATCCTACCCTACCCCATAGCATAAGACCAAACCACCCACCCCATATATAAAAGATTTTGCTTGATTTATAATCCAAATCCCATGTCTTAGAGATATGAAGTGATGATTTCTTGGTAGATATTTTACTAAAAAAAAGTAAAAATAAAAAAATTGTTATCCATTCATTTAAAGCACTAAAAAAAACATGTTTCAAATTCGCTTGTCTTTACCTACGCCCACAAACATGTGATTAAAATATTGCTAAGAACATGCCGTGTATTTCTTTACTCTAGTCAGCCACACTTTAGGACCTTTTAGTCCAATCTCATTTGGAAATTTGGAAATCATGATGATTTGTGATGACATGATGTCATCTATCATACTGGTAAAGCCATACGAATTTGTGTGTGGATGAGAAATATGCCATCCGTTAATTTGGGTTAAAAAATATGTATATATGATATATCTACACAAACATTACATACACACTAACAATAATTTATTATGTTTAGAATTATTTAAATCACTTCTCTTTTGTTGTATGACTCATTCACCCACAAAGATTGCTATAATCCTAACATGACTTGATAGGTCATATTTATTTGATTTTGATAAGAAAAAGGGATGGGTTTTGACAACATGTCAATAGGGGTATTCACTCTTATGACCACCAACTTTGTCTTTTATTTTCCTTACCTAATAATATTTAATCAAAACCCCATACCCTACCATACCTCCAACTTATATTATAATTAGAAAACTATCATCCATTCTTTCCATTTCTTTTGACTCACAGTTACCCAATCGAGCCCACCCTACCTCAACTTGATTTGATCAAACATAAGAAATATTATAAAAATCTAAGGGCCATACCCACTTGAAGGGGGTACAAGTTCCATACAATATTAAACAAATAAGGATATCATGTATCAACCCAATCCCCTCCCTTACCCTTCTCGGCTGAACCCTTCGCAAACACATATACTTTCTTATTTTTTTTTTTCCAAACCTCAAGAATCAAGTCAAAGATCCAAGTTTAAGTGTTCTATTGGTGTTTCAAACTTTGGGTTGAAGATTTAAGCTGAAGATCTCTTCTTTTATTGCTTTTCCTACTCTTTGCTTGTTCTATGTAAGTTTTCATCTTTCGAATATGTTTCTTATGAAGTTAAAAGCCTTGTTTGATATAAACATGTTCACCCAAGTAGCATGCTTGACTAGGATTTGTTAAAGTATGAAAACTAAAATTTTAAACCACTTGACCTTCTTAAACTACTTGGTGATATGATATGGTTTTTTTTTTTTTTTTGTGGTTTTACATAATATATTTTGTGTTGTGGTTTTATGTGTTTTCTTTGCAATTTTGATCAAAGACACAAGTTATGTGATGAATCTTTAAAAGAATTCAAGTAATGCGTGTGTGAATCTTTGCTTCACAAAAACGGCTTTACATAAATTGGAATATTTATTGGAGAATAAATATTTTGCACACACACAAAAGAACATATAAATATATAAAAGTATGTATATGTGTTGTCAAAGTTATTTATTTAGTGAAACCATCGGCTTTAAAACTCAAGAAATTGTTTTACGGCTTTATATATTTATTATAAATATATTTGTTGTGAATCTAGCTTTAAAGCCTAAAATTATGTTCGTATGATTTAAGGACTACATGGATGACTACTAAATGATAAAATAGATGCAGTTTATTGAAATAGTTTAGTAAAATTAACAGTTATAAAACATGATTTATTGTGTATTCATACATATATATATTTTTAAAAAATATATATATTTTACATAAAGTTGACAAAGCTCCTGTTGTGGGTTTTCTATAAATATTTATATTTTACACAAGTATTTCTATTTTTACATAAGTATGGAACTTGTTGGGATTATATGTGTAGAAATATAATAGATATTATCTTTTATATAAATACATGTAGTATATTTTGATATATATTTCCCTAAAATTAATAAATAATTTGTTATATACTTATTATGGATGAAGACAAATTATGACTCGGGTTAAGATAATTCATTATTTTATAGAGCCCGAACGTGAGTTCCATACAAGAATACAAAGATGAGTTATTATAGTTTTATCATTAATATTATATATTTTATATAAATATATATTTTCAAGAAACCAAAGATATAAATCACCAACGATTCATTGAGTCAAAATGTTCAATACATGACTAGGATTCCTATCGAGTACAACTAGTTGGGTGAATATTATACATGACCAACTTTTATGTTAGGGTATTTAGATTAGACTTTAAGGTGTCCTTTGCTTGTAGTAGGACACGAGAAGGTTATTTCAAGCTTGGGGCTTTTCTTGTCTTTATTTGGTATATGGAGTATTATGTTGTACCGGTCAGGTGAGTTCATAACCCCCACTTTTTACTGTTTTACATTTTTTTTTATAAATGTTTTCGGGGGTGGAAAGACATGCAAGTTTTTGCAAAAGCTAACAAAATTTCAATGAACGAAAACACATATTTATAAACCATGTTGCAAATGATTTTCAACAAACTTGAATGGTTTACGAACGATTTATTCTAAACATACCGGTTCTACAAAACATGCATGATTTTCATGACTAGTGACGAGAATGTCCTAGTTATAATAACGGGACTGGGTTGGTCTGCGTACGTAAAAAGAGACCACCTAGTGAGTTCATGTCCCTCCTTTCACTGTTTTCAGTGTTTTGTTTTCAAAAACATCGAGGGAAAATACATGTCAAACTGGGGTATGATTAAGTTATGGAATGAACTCTTAGATCATGTGAGCATAGGCTGTAACTGAGGTGCCATTAATCCTTTTGAGGACCAAGGAACAAAGGTTAGATCTAATGGGTACGGGCGAGCCCCACTCACGGTCCATGGGTGACCACTTAGAGTGTTGTTGTGTCCAGCGTCGAGAGTTCGACACTTAAATTGCCTACGCGGGTTGAGTACCTCCTATGTCATCGCATATATTAATGTCCTCGCGAAACATTAATGATCAACATGTTCATAGACGCTTTACATACCAACTTACAACACTAAAACTTTCAAATGTTTTTAATATTCATTTGATGCAGACTCATAATACATGTATTTACAAACTTTGATAACGTTTTCAACTTACGTACAAGTAAGAGGACGAGTTGGTCTTGCTTACAAAGACTCTCGTGGGCTAGACTCACAGTTTTCATATATCATGACGAGAAACTGATTTTACTAAATTTTCTCCACAGCTTTTAAAACCGGTTATCAAAAAGATTTCTTTTAAATCTTTTCAAAACAAACTATGAACTCGCTCAACGTTATGTTGACTTTTTCGCATGTTCTTTCTCAGGTTGCATTTTTTCAAAACTACGGAACGGTTGGAATAGGAGAACCCACGAGATTTCGAGTATTTAGCGGGCGTTCATTGTTTAGAAGTCTTAGCTTTTTGCTTCCGCTGTGCAATGAAGATACCGGTCCAGTCACGCCAAGCTCTGATATCTCGGGGTGTGACAGATTGGTATCAGAGCCATAGGTTTCAGCGAATTAGGTTTCTGTAGAGATACCTAGGCTTTAACCTCACTTTCCTCTGGGGAATTAGATTATTAAGACTTGAACACATACAGAACGCCTAAGACTCGAATATGGTTTCCAACCGTTGCCAAGAACAATGAGTCAACTGTTTTGATTTTTAAACATGCACAAGAGTTGTGTTTGATACATGATACACGAAACGATTCCATTCAGTAAGCAAAACCTTTAGAGTTTTGATAACATGCATCTAGGACCTTTGGAAAACTCATGTCGAAATTCATTAAAGGTCATCACGTAGGAACCGCCACTATTAACTCGGGCAAAAGCCATTATATTATGTCGTCTATGCTATCTTACTTACCTGAGCATGTAATCTACGTGGAACGAAACACTAGTGCGCGAGTACACATTAAACTTAAACTATATGTCACCGGACGTCGAAGTACATCATACACGACTTTCGAGGCAAGGCCTTGGGGAAACACCAACGGTCACGACTACAACCATGCAAATTCCGTCAGCGGGAGGATTACGTATCCAAATGCGGTAAATTGCCACGTGATCCTGCAAGCGACACGAATCACGCTGAGGTATGTTGAAACCAGATTTCATAACGATCGATACTTAGCCTAATGAGACTCACAACTATTGGCGCTGCAAAAGAAGTCACATGTCTTCGCATTCCCCCTACTTCATTAGTGGCGATTACGCTATGTTCGGCATTCCATGGTAATGTCATATAACAACCGGCCATTACATGAAATTCCAGGTAAAGTCCTTAAATCCCTTTTGTTGAAATTTTGACTTTTGCATATAATGAGTAGATTTTCGCATTTCTACTCCCCCTAACGGTCATTGCATCACGAAGATTTTCTTCCATGATAGCAAACACTCAATTGTTTTATCTTTGATGAATTCATATGTATGCATGCATTGCTTGTCGCGCATGTGGTTTGTTGATCCGTGAAGACCGTTGGAGGGCTTCACTCCAAATTGTTGTTTTATCAAAGCTCAAATATCGTTCGCTATACTTGATCTTTGCATTGTGATCTAGATGACCCGCATTATTGCGAAGTGTTGACTTTTTGATATCTAGTCAACGAACTAGTTGAAACTCTTTTCTTTTGAATACATTACATGGTTTGTTCATTGTAACCATGTCGAAATCTCTTGTTAACACATACATTCATCATTGGAATGTGACTAAACCAAGTTTAATTGTTGAACTTGCTCGTAATATATATTCGATTCAAGATTCCATATGATGGATTGAGGCCATCATATTCGAAATAATTCCAACAAGCACTTCATTTGCCTTGAACCATAACATGCTTGTTTGGTCTTCGACTTCATGGAATCGTTTCCTTGATCACGATCACCTTGTGGTGACGTTCTCACAAATTTGAAGCTTGCGCTAATCTCGTTGCTCGCATCATGTACGGATTTAATTATTTATTTATTTGTTTATTGATATTAAATCCGCTTTATTGGTTTATCATATTAAAGTAGTCTTAATACATTCGTGTGTTAAGATAATGGTACACAAGTTCGTGTTAAATATTCCAGTGTACCTCTTAATGGTGCTTTCACCATCGAGCGAACATTTTGTGATATTTATTGCTTTTTATCTTCGCTCGAAAATATTATTTATTTGTTTCATGTTCAATTGAAAATCCTATGAGATTTGTTTGAAACAGGCATTCAGATTCACTTCATTTAGCCCTCATTTGATTTCAAACACGGTGATACTTGTTCGATCACCGCTATTATTGAATTATTTCGATCACTACGATACCTTGTGGTGTCAGTATGAACTTGTAGCTTGGGCTAATCATAATCAAGCATTTCATACAAAACACAGGCGGTACTTGTTCGATCACCGCTATTATTGAATTGTTGCATTCACTACGACACCCTGTGGCGTCGGTCTAAACTTGTAGCTTGTGCTAATTACAATCATTCGTTTCATGCGGAACTATTTATGCTTTTTGTTTGACACATCATTCAAATAGTCTTAATGCAATTATGTATTAAGGCGATGATACACCAGGTTCGGTTGTATTTCATTTTGGTGTATCCTTGCAATTCAACAATGTCAACACTTTGATGTTATCTTATTCATTTATTGGTTTATTAGTTGACAAATCATTTCATGATACTATCCATTTGTGTTTGTTGATTCAAGTTTCAATCATACAACAACCCACGCAAGTTTCCGTTGGTAGCGAATTCTATTATTTCAAAACTTGATTAGTATATTGTGAACGTTCATTTGGAATTCTATTGGTTGAGATTCATCTTTTGTTTGACCCCCGTAAACATAATCACATTGGTGATAGTATCGTTACGCTTCGTTCATTTGATATCGATTTCTGAAAACAAGTATAGTTGGATCGTTGGGTTCTTATTGATGCAAAATGTCATTACATTCACGTAATCTAAATAAATCTTGAGTCGATTACGCGGTCATTCAAATTGGTATTATTGGGACTTACCTAGGAACGGAACAACTTTGAGGAGATAACATAGCTAAATTTCGAGGACGAAATTTCTGCAACCGGGGGAGAATGTGACAACCGGTACTTAACAGCTTCTAATTACGCAATTAACAAACATTTAAGGCGATAATAAGTAGTGTTTAAGACATGAATTAGCTTAATTAGGCTCTTGGTATGCCTATGAAAGTCTAACTAACTTTACAGTGCGCGTTTGACGAACTGCGAAGAAACTGCTGGAAATTAAACGGTAACGAACCGACACCGTACAAAATACTGACAACACCGACAGGTACGAATTTAGTACATATATTTTATATATATGAATTTGGTTTTGTGAATATGTTGTATTTTCGGATGACACAAGATGCAAACGTGAACGAAAAACGCGATCGTGAGAACGCATTCATATTCTTTATTATGAATATACTTTATATATTATCAAAAATGTGTAACTAGTGGGTATAATTAAACGGGTATTTTATACACCCAACTAAACTTACTAAATACTCAACTAACTAACCTGCACTACACCACACCACATCCTACCCTACCCCATAGCATAGGACGACCAAACCACCCACCCCATATATAAAAGATTTTGCTTGATTTATAATCCAAATCCCATGTCTTAGAGATATGAAGTGATGATTTCTTGGTAGATATTTTACTAAAAAAAAATAAAAATAAAAAAATTGTTATCCATTCATTTAAAGCACTAAAAAAAACATGTTTCAAATTCGCTTGTCTTTACCTACGCCCACAAACATGTGATTAAAATATTGCTAAGAACATGCCGTGTATTTCTTTACTCTAGTCAGCCACACTTTAGGACTTTTTAGTCCAATCTCATTTGGAAATTTGGAAATCATGATGATTTGTGATGACATGATGTCATGTATCATACTGGTAAAGCCATACCAATTTGTGTGTGGATGAGAAATATGCCATCCGTTAATTTGGGATAAAAAATATGTATATATGATATATCTACACAAACATTACATACACACTAACAATAATTTATTATGTTTAGGATTATTTAAATCACTTCTCTTTTGTTGTATGACTCATTCACCCACAAAGATTGCTATAATCCTAACATGACTTGATAGGTCATATTTATTTGATTTTGATAAGAAAAAGGGATGGGTTTTGACAACATGTCAATAGGGGTATTCACTCTTATGACCACCAACTTTGTCTTTTATTTTCCTTACCTAATAATATTTAATCAAAACCCCATACCCTACCATACCTCCAACTTATATTATAATTAGAAAACTATCATCCATTCTTTCCATTTCTTTTGATTCACAGTTACTCAATCGAGCCCACCCTACCTCAACTTGATTTGATCAAACATAAGAAATATTATAAAAATCTAAGGGCCATACCCACTTGAAGGGGGTACAAGTTCCATACAATATTAAACAAATAAGGATATCATGTATCAACCCAATCCCCTCCCTTACCCTTCTCGGCTGAACCCTTCGCAAACACATATACTTTCTTATTTTTTTTTCCAAACCTCAAGAATCAAGTCAAAGATCCAAGTTTAAGTGTTCTATTGGTGTTTCAAACTTTGGGTTGAAGATTTAAGCTGAAGATCTCTTCTTTTATTGCTTTTCCTACTCTTTGCTTGTTCTATGTAAGTTTTCATCTTTCGAATATGTTTCTTATGAAGTTAAAAGCCTTGTTTGATATAAACATGTTCACCCAAGTAGCATGCTTGACTAGGATTTGTTAAAGTATGAAAACTAAAATTTTAAACCACTTGACCTTCTTAAACTACTTTGTGATATGATATGGTTTTTTTTTTTTTTTTTTTTTTTTTTTGTGGTTTTACATAATATATTTTGTGTTGTGGTTTTATGTGTTTTCTTTGCAATTTTGATCAAAGACACAAGTTATGTGATGAATCTTTAAAAGAATTCAAGTAATGCGTGTGTGAATCTTTGCTTCACAAAAACGGCTTTACATAAATTGGAATATTTATTGGAGAATAAATATTTTGCACACACACAAAAGAACATATAAATATATAAAAGTATGTATATGTGTTGTCAAAGTTATTTATTTAGTGAAACCATCGGCTTTAAAACTCAAGAAATTGTTTTACGGCTTTATATATTTATTATAAATATATTTGTTGTGAATCTAGCTTTAAAGCCTAAAATTATGTTCGTATGATTTAAGGACTACATGGATGACTACTAAATGATAAAATAGATGCAGTTTATTGAAATAGTTTAGTAAAATTAACAGTTATAAAACATGATTTATTGTGTATTCATACATATATATATTTTTAAAAAATATATATATTTTACATAAAGTTGACAAAGCTCCTGTTGTGGGTTTTCTATAAATATTTATATTTTACACAAGTATTTCTATTTTTACATAAGTATGGAACTTGTTGGGATTATATGTGTAGAAATATAATAGATATTATCTTTTATATAAATACATGTAGTATATTTTGATATATATTTCCCTAAAATTAATAAATAATTTGTTATATACTTATTATGGATGAAGACAAATTATGACTCGGGTTAAGATAATTCATTATTTTATAGAGCCCGAACGTGAGTTCCATACAAGAATACAAAGATGAGTTATTATAGTTTTATCATTAATATTATATATTTTATATAAATATATATTTTCAAGAAACCAAAGATATAAATCACCAATGATTCATTGAGTCAAAATGTTCAATACATGACTAGGATTCCTATCGAGTACAACTAGTTGGGTGAATATTATACATGACCAACTTTTATGTTAGGGTATTTAGATTAGACTTTAAGGTGTCCTTTGCTTGTAGTAGGACACGAGAAGGTTATTTCAAGCTTGGGGCTTTTCTTGTCTTTATTTGGTATATGGAGTATTATGCTGTACCGGTCAGGTGAGTTCATAACCCCCACTTTTTACTGTTTTACATTTTTTTTATAAATGTTTTCGGGGGTGGAAAGACATGCAAGTTTTTGCAAAAGCTAACAAAATTTCGATGAACGAAAACACATATTTATAAACCATGTTGCAAATGATTTTCAACAAACTTGAATGGTTTACGAACGATTTATACTAAACATACCGGTTCTACAAAACATGCATGATTTTCATGACTAGTGACGAGAATGTCCTAGTTATAATAACGGGACTGGGTTGGTCTGCGTACGTAAAAAGAGACCACCTAGTGAGTTCATGTCCCTCCTTTCACTGTTTTCAGTGTTTTGTTTTCAAAAACATCGAGGGAAAATACATGTCAAACTGGGGTATGATTAAGTTATGGAATGAACTCTTAGATCATGTGAGCATAGGCTGTAACTGAGGTGCCATTAATCCTTTTGAGGACCAAGGAACAAAGGTTAGATCTAATGGGTACGGGCGAGCCCCACTCACGGTCCATGGGTGACCACTTAGAGTGCTGTTGTGTCCAGCGTCGAGAGTTCGACACTTAAATTGCCTACGCGGGTTGAGTACCTCCTATGTCATCGCATATATTAATGTCCTCGCGAAACATTAATGATCAACATGTTCATAGACGCTTTACATACCAACTTACAACACTAAAACTTTCAAATGTTTTTAATATTCATTTGATGCAGACTCATAATACATGTATTTACAAACTTTGATAACGTTTTCAACTTACGTACAAGTAAGAGGACGAGTTGGTCTTGCTTACAAAGACTCTCGTGGGCTAGACTCACAGTTTTCATATATCATGACGAGAAACTGATTTTACTAAATTTTCTCCACAGCTTTTAAAACCGGTTATCAAAAAGATTTCTTTTAAATCTTTTCAAAACAAACTATGAACTCGCTCAACGTTATGTTGACTTTTTCGCATGTTCTTTCTCAGGTTGCATTTTTTCAAAACTACGGACCGGTTGGAATAGGAGAACCCACGGGATTTCGAGTATTTAGCGGGTGTTCATTGTTTAGAAGTCTTAGCTTTTTGCTTCCGCTGTGCAATGAAGATACCGGTCCAGTCACGCCAAGCTCTGATATCTCGGGGTGTGACACTTTAGGACTAGAAAGCGATTAAAAGAATGAAAGAACACTTACGAAGGGTCCCCGAAAGCTAATCTCGATCCAGGAGCTCAGGTATGAAGCAAAGACCTCAACTTAGAGCTTTAGATCAGATTTTTGTGGGTTTTAACCAAAATGGGGGGGGGGTATTTATAGGAAAAGCAAGACCGTTAGCATCGTTTCTTGAATATCGTGCCACGATCTAATCCGTACACTTGTCGCAAAGTTGTGGTGGCTTATTTTGCCCCCACCATAGGGTTTTGACAAGTGGCATTGCCCTTTGGAGAGTTGAAGGGCTGTTACCAGCTGTTTAAACATTGAATCTGGTCCAGAAGGGGCCTCGCGTGACGCCTAGACCCCTCGCGTCACGCCTAGCCCTTATTTCTGCAGAATTTGCAGAAATGGTCCCTGCACATGTTTCATTGCGTAACGGCACTTCTAACACCCGTCAAACCCAATTTCAAGCTCCGCAATGATGTTAAGACATAGGGAGCATGAAATATGCTTGAAAATATTCCGGATGTCGGTTCGTTTGGCCGTACGGTTGCGATGTTCGCTTAATTACGACGGAATGCGCATAAGCGAGAAAAATGATCCAAATTGTGCGACGAATGGATTTTTCTCATGCCAAACACTAAGGCATAATATAAGGATGCTTACATAAATTTTTGGATGTCCGGATGTTTTCAGAACGTAAGTTATGCGCGAAAGTGCAAACTTATGCACTTTTTGACACTTTTAGTCCCTGAATGACCCAAAAGTTTATTTTAGCACACCGAACCTCTCAAAGCCTATTTCTAAGCTATGTAAAGGATATTTAAGGTGTGTTTAACTTATGGTCCTGTTCCGGAATGTTTGTTACAGTTCAAATTGGCATACTTTCACAGTTTGTCAAATTTTGTCCCTGTAAGCGAATTAACTTGTTTTTGCTATACCAAAGCCTTCAAAACTTATTTCTAAGTTATGTAAAGGTTATTTAAGGTATGTTGATTATATGTTGATGTTCCAGAGTATTTGTTGCATTAAACTGAGTACGTTTACGCACCAGTTTGCGTATAATTCCCCAGAAAGCGATGTAGAGTTTAAAATCGAACAAAAGTCAAAACATGAAAAATGTAAAACACAACCAAACAAACATTGGGATCAAATAACATTGTTTTATTGATAATTGAACTGTTCACAATGATTACAAGCACAGATGTTACAGTCTCCCCTACTTGTGGAAATTTCGTCCCGAAATTTATTTAGAGGAAACTCGTGGAAAAAGATGCGGATACTTTGCCTTCATTTGATCTTCGCATTCCCAAGTAAACTCGGGTCCACATTTAGATTCCCAGCGAACCTGGAACAAAGGAATGCACGTACGTTTAAGTCACTTGACTTCACGTTCCATGATTTCCACCGGTTTCTCAACAAATTTCAGTGTTTTATCAACACGAATTTCGTCAAGCAGTATGTGGAGGTTCTCATCAGCTAAACACCTCTTGAGATTGGACACATGAAAGGTTGGATGAACATTTCCAAGTTCAGGAGGTAACTCAAGTCTGTAGGCTACCTTACCGATTCTTTCGACGATCTTGAATGGTCCAACGTATCTAGGTGCAAGTTTTCCTTTCTTTCCAAATCTGATCACACCTTTCCAAGGTGAGACCTTAAGTAATACACGATCACCGACTTGAAAATCCAAGGGCTTGCGTTTTAGGTCCGCGTAACTCTTTTGACGGCTTCTAGCTGTCTGAAGGTTATCACGAACTTTCTTAACTTTATCTATTGTCTCTAAAATGAGGGCAGGTCCAGTAAGTTGAGCCTCGCCGATCTCATTCCAGCAGACTGGTGAACGACATTTTCGACCATAGAGAGCCTCGAAAGGAGCCATGTTGATGCTGGAGTGATAACTGTTGTTGTAGGAGATTTCAATCAACGGAAGATGTGAATCTCAACTACCACAAAAATCGATCACACAAGCTCTAAGCATATCCTCCAGTGTCTGGATTGTTCTTTCAGATTGACCATCCGTTTGCGGATGATAAGATGTGCTCAGATTAAGTTGGGACCCCATAGCAGATTGCATGGTTCTCCAAAAATGAGAAGTGAAACGAGCATCTCTGTCAAAAATGATGTTCAAAGGAACACCATGTCAAGCTACAATTTCATCCACGTAAATTTGAGCAAGTTTGTCAGCCAAAAAATCCTCAAGGATTGGCAAGAAATGCGCTGATTTAGTAAGATGATCAACAACTACCCAGATGGCATCATGACCTTTCTTTGTGCGCGGGAGTTTAGTAATGAGATCCATAGTAATGTTTTCCCGTTTCCAAACTGGGATCTCTGGTTGCTCCAATAAACCAGAAGGACGCTAATGTTTAGCCTTTACCTTAAGACAAGTAAGGCATTTTGATACGTATAAGGCAATGTCTTTCTTCATACCAGGCCACCAATACTGAATACGAAGATCCTTATACATCTTATCTGAGCCAGGATGAATAGAATAACGAGACTTATGGGCTTCATCCATAAGCAAGGTACAAAGATTATCTTGGCTTGGGACCCACAAACGGTCCATGAAGTAATACGATCCATTGTCCTTCAGTTCCAGAGCAGGTGTTATGTGATAGGGAAATTCTTGATCCATCAGACCTTGTGAAACACAAGATTGTTGAGCCTGAGAAATACGGGCTTGGATATCGGATTGAGCTTGAATAACAGATTGGACACGAACACAATGAAGCTTAGTACGTTCCTTGCGACTCAAAGCATCGGCTACGACATTCGCCTTACCAGGATGGTAGCGAATTTCGCAGTCATAGTCGTTTAGAAGCTCCACCCAACGTCGTTGCCTCATGTTGAGTTCTTTCTGATTGAAGATGTGCTGAAGACTTTTGTGGTCCGTGAAAACCACAAATTTTGTTCCGTACAAATAGTGTCTCCAGATCTTAAGAGCAAAGACAACTGCACCCAACTCAAGATCATGAGTGGTGTAGTTCTTCTCATGTATCTTCAACTGCCTCGATGCGTAAGCTATGACTTTGTTTCTTTGCATCAGGACGCAGCCAAGACCCAATTTAGATGCATCGCAATAAACGACGAAATCATCATTGCCCTCAGGCAAAGTTAGAACAGTCGCATCGCAAAGTTTTTGTTTCAAAGTCAGAAACGCTTCCTCTTGCTTGAATCCCCAATCAAATGGCTTGTTCTTCTGAGTTAGAGCAGTTAGAGGAACTGCAATCTTTGAGAAGTTTTCAATGAAGCGGCGGTAATAACCCGCAAGACCAAGAAAAGAACTTCAGTAGGAGTAGTAGGCGTATCCCAATCCTTAATCGCACTGATCTTGGAGGGATCTACATGAATACCTTGTTCGTCGACAATATGTCCTAAGAATTGAACATCTTTAAGACAGAATTCACACTTGGAGAATTTGGCGAAAAGTTGCTCTTTCTTTAAGAGTTCCAATGTAAGACGAAGATGTTGCTCATGATCAGCTCGCGTCTTAGAATAAATCAAGATGTCATCAATGAAAATGATGATGAACTTATCCAAATAAGGTTTGCAGCCCTATTCATCAAGTCCATGAAAACAGCAGGAGCATTAATCAAACCGAATGGCATGACTGTGAACTCATAATGCCCATAGCGAGTGCGGAACGCTGTCTTGGGAATATTTTCTTCATGCACTTGGAGTTGATGATATCCAGATCGCAGATCAATCTTTGAAAAATAAGAAGCGCCTTGCAATTGATCAAAGAGATCATCGATGGGAGGTAGGGGATATCGATTTTTGATGGTAAGCTTGTTAAGCTCACGATAATCGATACACATCCTGAAAGATCCATCCTTCTTTTTGACAAAAAGAACGGGAGCACCCCAAGGTGAAAAGCTAGGACGGATAAAGCCTTTGTCAGAGAGTTCCTACAGCTGCTTAGACATCTCTTGCATCTGGGACGGTGCAAGACGATATGGAGCTCTGGCAATGGGATTTGCACCAGGTACGAGATCAATACGGAACTCGACTTGGCGTGCCAGGGGTAGACCAGGTAAATCTTCAGGGAATACCTCAAAATAATCCCGAACAACGGGAATATCTTGAATAGATTTACCTTTGCCCTTATCTGCTATGACATGTGCCAAAAATGCCACGTAGTTCTTCCGCAGATACTTCTGAGCCAGAATCAAGTGGGTTTGAATGAAGTTGGGGTTGGGTATTTATAGGAAACATGGAACCGTTAAGATCGTTTCTTGTTCCCCAAGCGTTAAATCTGAGCCGTACAACACATACCCACTGAATTACAAACGCATGGGAGCCCCTAGGATTGATAAAAACCATTTGCAAGTGGTTTTGGGGTGTTAAACAGCTGTAAACAGCTGTTTGCACAATTATGCTAATCTGGGACATGCTTACGGACCGTAAGCAAGTCCATACAGTCCGTAAGGACCTGGCTTGCTGGAAGAAACTTTCATTAACTGGCAGAACAGGCCCCTGTGTTCCCAAACTTGATTTTTGATGCATTTTGGCACGTTTAAGCCCCGCTAACCCCATTTTAAGGCTCTAAAATGAATTTAAAGTATAGGGGACTTGAAATATGCTCAAAAATATGCCGGATGTCGTTTCGTTTGGCCGTACGATTGCGTTGTTTGGTTAATTACGACGGAAGTCGTAACGGACGCAAAAATGGTCCAAATTGCGCGACGATTGGATTTTTGACAAGCTAATCACTAAAACATAATATTTTAATGATTACATAAATTTTTGGATGTCCGGATGTATTCAGAACGTAAGTTATGCGGGAAAATGCAAACTTATGCACTTTTTGACGCTTTTAGTCCCTGAATGACCCAAAAGTTTATTTTAGCACACCGAACCCATCAAAGCCTATTTCTAAGCTATGTAAGGGATATTTAAGGTGTGTTTAACTTATGGCCATGTTCCAGAATGTTTGTTACAGTTCAAATCGGCATACTTTCGCAGTTTGTCAATTTTAGTCCCTGTAAGCGAATAAACTTGATTTTGCCATACCCAAGCCTTCAAAACTTATTTCTAAGTTATGTAAAGGTTATTTAAGGTATGTTAAGCATAAATTGATGTTCCAGAGCATTTGTCGCGTATAACTGATTACGTTTTCGCAACAGTTTGCGTATAATTCTCCAGAAAGCGATATAGAGTTTGAAATCGAATAAAAGTCAAAACATGAAAAACATCAAACATAAACAAACAAACATAGGGATCAAATAACTTTATTTCATTGATAACTGAACTGTTTACAATGATCACAAGCACAGATGTCACAGTCTCTGATCTCAATTTAAACTACTAAGAAAACTTTTTTAAAAAATTATCTTTATATATACATATTTTTCCTTTACATCGAGATAGATGTTAAACGGACAACAAACTGCGCCGCTACCCCTTTTTAAATAGCAAAATTAAGAGGTGTTTCTTTTATTTGATAATATTTTCTTTCAAATTTGTCCTATCCTGATTTAAAACCGTTAGAAAAAAATTGTAAACATTTATTGGGAAAAGGTCTCTTATATTTTATTTTATTTTTCTAGTATTGATTATTATATGTAGTTCTCAATCTTTTTTATTGTGGAAATTTCGTCCCGAAATTTGTTTAGAGGAAATTCGTGAGAATAGATGTGGATACTTCGCCTTCATTTGATCTTCACGTTCCCAAGTAAACTCAGGTCCACGTTTAGATTCCCAGCGAACTTTAACCAACGGAATGCGCTTGCGTTTAAGCCATTTGACTTCACGATCCATAATTTCCACAGGTTTCTCAACAAAATGTAGTGTTTTATCAACACGGATTTCGTCAAGCGGTATGTGGAGGTTCTCATCAGCTAAACACTTTTTGAGATTGGATACGTGGAGAGTAGGATGAACATTTCCAAGTTCGGGAGGTAATGCAAGTCTGTAGGCTACCTTGTCGATTCTTTCGACGATCTTGAATGGTCCAACATATCTAGGTGCAAGTTTTCCTTTCTTTCCAAATCTGATCACACCTTTCCAAGGTGAGACCTTAAGTAATACACGATCACCGACCTGGAATTCCAAGGGCTTGCGTCGTCGGTCCGCGTAACTCTTTTGACGGCTTCGAGCTGCCTGTAAGTTATCACGAACTTTCTTAACCTTGTCAGTTGTCTTTAGAATGAGGTCAGGTCCAGTAAGCTGAGCCTCACCGATCTCATTCCAGCAGACTGGTGAACGACATTTTCGACCATAGAGAGCCTCGAAAGGAGCCATGTTGATGCTGGAGTGATAACTATTGTTGTAGGAGAATTCAATCAATGAAAGATGTGAATCCCAACTACCACCAAAATCGATCACACAAGCTCTAAGCATATCCTCCAAAGTCTGGATTGTTCTTTCAGTTTGGCCATCTGTTTGTGGATGATAAGCTGTGCTCAGATTGAATTGGGTCCCCACAGCAGATTGAATGGTTCTCCAAAAACGAGACGAGAAGCGAGCATCTCTATCAGAAATAATGTTCAAAGGAACACCATGTCGAGATAGGATTTCATCCACGTGGATTTTGGCCAGATCTTCAGCAGATAGATTCTCACGGATCGGAAGGAAATGCACTGACTTTATAAGACGATCAACAACTACCCAGATGGCATCATGACCTTTCTTAGTGTGCGGAAGTTTGGTAACGAGATCCATAGCAATGTTTTCCCATTTCCAAACTGGGATCTCTGGTTGCTCCAAAAGACCATAAGGATGCTGGTGTTCAGCCTTAACCTTAAGGCAAGTAAGGCATTTTGAAACGTACAAGGCAATGTCTTTCTTCATACCAGGCCACCAATACAGAGTACGAAGATCCTTATACATCTTGTCTGAGCCAGGATGAATAGAATAACGAGACTTATGGGCCTCATCCATAAGCAGAGTGCGAAGATCATCTGGGCTTGGGACCCACAAACGGTCCATGAAATAATATGATCCATCTTCCTTCAAAACAAGATCATGCTTAATGTGATAGGGTAATTCCTTACCCATCAGGTCTTGTGAAACACAAGCATGTTGAGCCTGAGAAATGCGTGCTTGGATATCAGATCGTGCTTGAATAGCAGATTGAACACGAACACAATGAAGCATAGTACGTTCCTTTCGACTCAATGCGTCAGCCACAACATTCGCTTTACCAGGATGGTAGCGAATTTCGCAATCATAGTCGTTTAGGAGTTCGACCCAACGTCTTTGCCTCATGTTGAGTTCTTTCTGATTGAAGATGTGCTGAAGACTTTTGTGGTCAGTGAAAACCACACATTTTGTGCCATACAAATAATGTCTCCAGATTTTGAGAGCGAAGACAACTGCACCCAACTCAAGATCATGAGTGGTGTAGTTTCTCTCATTTACCTTCAATTGCCTTGATGAATAGGCTATGACTTTGTTCCTTTGCATCAGAACACAGCCAAGACCCAATTTCGATGCATCACAGTAAACAACAAAATCATCATTGCCCTCAGGAAAGGTCAGAATAGGTGCATTACAAAGCTTCTGCTTCAAGGTCTGAAACGCTTCTTCTTGCTTAGAACCCCATTCAAAGGGTTTGTTCTTCTGAGTTAGAGCAGTTAGAGGAACTGCAATCTTTGAGAAGTTCTCGATGAAGCGGCGGTAATAACCCGCGAGACCAAGAAAAGAACGAACCTCAGTAGGAGTAGTAGGCGTATCCCTCTCCTTAATCGCACTGATCTTGGAGGGATCTACATGACTACCTTGTTCGTTGACAATATGTCCCAGAAATTGAACTTCCTTAAGCCAAAATTCACACTTGGAGAATTTGGCAAAAAGTTGCTCTTTCTTCAGGAGCTCCAGAGTAAGACGAAGATGTTGCTCGTGATCAGCTCGCGTCTTAGAATAAATCAAGATGTCATCAATGAAAACGATGATGAACTTATCCAAATAAGGCTTGCAGACCCTATTCATTAAGTCCATGAAAACAGCAGGAGCATTGGTCAAACCGAATGGCATGACTGTGAACTCATAATGCCCATAACGAGTGCGGAATGCTGTTTTGGGAATATCCTCTTCATGCACACGAAGTTGATGATACCCAGAACGAAGATCAATCTTCGAAAAGCAAGTAGCACCCTGTAACTGGTCAAAGAGATCATCAATGCGAGGTAGGGGATATCGATTCTTGATGGTAAGCTTATTCAGCTCACGATAATCGATAGACATTCTGAAGGATCCATCCTTCTTCTTGACAAAAAGAACAGGAGCACCCCAAGGTGAAAAACTGGGACGGATAAAACCTTTGTCAGAAAGGTCCTGAAGCTGCTTAGACAACTCTTGCATCTCAGACGGTGCAAGACGATATGGAGCTATGGCGATAGGATTTGCACCAGGTACAAGATCAATACGGAACTCGACTTGGCGTGCTGGGGGTAGACCAGGTAACTCTTCAGGAAACAGCTCCGGATAATCCTGAACAACAGGAATATCTTGCATAGACTTACCTTGGTCTTTATCTGCTGTAACATATGCCAAGAAGGCCACATAGTTCTTTTGTAACATTTGTGCTTGTAATCATTATGAACAGTTCAATTATCAATAAAACAATGTTATTTTATCCCAATGATTGTTTGGTTGTGTTTTGCATTTTTCATGTTTTGACTTTTGTTCAAATTCAAACTCTACATCGCTTTCTGGAGAATTATACGCAAACTGATGCGTAAACGTACTCAGTTTAATGCGACAAATACTCCGGAACATCAACATATACTCAACATACCTTAAATAACCTTTACATAACTTAGAAATAAGTTTTGAAGGCTTTGGTATAGCAAAAAACAAGTTAATTCGCTTACAGGGACTAAACTTGACAAACTGCGAAAGTATGCCAATTTGAACTGTAACGAACATTCCGGAACATGTCCATAAGTTAAACATACCATAAATATCCTTTACATAGCTTAGAAATAGGCTTTGAGAGGTTTGGTATGCTAAAACAAACTTTTGGATCATTCAGGGACTAAAAGTGTCAAAAAGTGCATAAGTTTGCACTTTCGCGCATAACTTATGTTCTGAATACACCCGGACATCCAAAAATTTATGTAAGCATCCTTATATTATGCCTTAGTGTTTGGCATGAGAAAAATCCATTCGTCGCGTCATTTGGATCGTCTTTCACGCTTATGCGCATTTCGTCGTAATTAAGCGAACATCGCGATCGTACGGCCAAACGAACCGACATCCGACATATTTTTGGGCATGTTTCATGTCCCCAATGTTTAGGCATCATTTTAGGGCCTTAAAGATGGCTTTACAGGTCTTAGAAGGGCTGGAAATAGCTTAAACACGCAACAGGGACCAAATGTGTAAATTCTGCAAGTGGTGCAGATCAGAGAGGGCCAGGCGGCCCGCGTGAGTTTTGCCCAAATGTGAGGCGGGCCGCGTGGGGATGTCTGACAGAAAGATTTTGCATTTAATGCAGAATCTGGCCTTTCGTTCGATCAAAGGGCGATGCCTTTTCACCCAAATGAAGGGCCAAGGGCCAAGTTCAGTGTATTTAACCCCTGGACACATGTACGCACGAGATCAAGGCACGATATTCGATAAAACGATCCTAACGGTTCCACTTTTCCTATAAATACCCCCCCCTTTAGTGTAAAAATCACAAAATCAGATCCTAAAGCTCTAAGTTGAAACCATTGTTTCATACCTGAGCTGTTTGATCTTGATTTGCACTCGGGGACCCTTCGTAAGTCTTCTTTCGCTCTTTTATTCGCTTTTCGAGTCCGAAAGTCAACGTTTTGTTGACTTTCTACATTGACCAGCTTTTGGTCGATGTGAAGTTCATGGAACTTCATAACATGAACCTGATCACGATGGTGATGGTCCGTAGTAACCATACCTACTGATCACCACGTTATCTAGGCTCACTGACGAGTCGTAGTTTCGGCCAAAATATGCATTCTTGCATATTTTGTAACCAAACTACTCGTGAGCATCAAAGCCGCTTGTTTTGATGTCAAACCTGTTTTCAAACTTAGTTAAGCATGTTCTAACATGCTTAGCTCGTCACTTTTAGTTTAGTGCTTATATAGGGTCGTAAGGTGAGCGATCTAAACCATCGCTTATGCTTTCGAACCCGACCCATTTTGTCGGTCATTAGGACCTGACCAAACACATTAGGTGACCATAGCTATAACCTTCCGAGGTTATACCTTGTGGTCACGATGTTAGGCGTTCCAGACGCGTTCTACGCGAACGACGCGTTAGGGTAGCGTAAGCTACCTAAACAGGTCGTGATGGACCGTAAGCACTTAGGTTAAGTTTCATTTTAGTATGTAGGCTTTGTTAAACCATATTACACGAGTCTCCATACTCGTTTGGTTTACGAACCCGCGTACTGTCCGATCCTTCCGATTTGGTCCGGTATATTAACATAAGCTACCTATTAGGTGCCGTTGATATTCCGTGATCTTTAGCATTATCTGGTTATTATACAAGGAACTCAAAGCAATCTCAGGTGAGTACATAGAACCCCATCTTTTACTGTTTCCAAACTGTTTTGGGGTGAAACACATGTGCCTATCTGTTACATTCATGCTTTCCATGTTTTCACATCATATGCCTGCTATGTTGTTAGTACATTATAGTACACGATTTCATTACATTTCCTGCTATGTATGCCCATTGTGTGCGTACTTAGTACATTGATTTACATTACAGTTCTGTTGCATATGTTTACTCAGCATATGGACACATTGATTTACATAAACATTTCTGCTGCATATGTTTACTCAGCATATGGGCACATTGATTTACATGAACATTTCTGTTGCATATGTTTACTCAGCATATGGACACATTGATTTACATAAACATTTCTGCTGCATATGTTTACTCAGCATATGGGCACATTGATTTACATGAACATTTCTGTTGCATATGTTTACTCAGCATATGGACACATTGATTTACATAAACATTTCTGCTGCATATGTTTACTCAGCATATGGGCACATTGATTTACATGAACATTTCTGCTTCGTATGTTTACTTAGCATACTTAGTACAATTGTTTACATCACATGCCTTCATTTTGTTATGACATTTGGTTTGTTTAACATGGGACAATACATTCATTAACATTGATCACGCCGTTCGTTAGTAGGTAGTGGTACCATAGGAATTGACAACTCCCATTCCTGAAGTCCTGGGTTTGATAGGACTGGAAGGAGTGACCGAATTCGATATACATAACTTAGATGAACCTTTAATTTGTTTAAGGGTTTATCGCCGCAGTCTCAAGGCTTGGATGTATGCATAGTTTACAATACCACATAAATGTTAATATCAATAGAGCATGCATTTCCCGCAGAACATAACGCTGATTTAAACCACGTTTTACTTCAACGACTTGTTTTGTGCATATGGTTTAAGTTGATACATTTCGCTTACCATACATGATACATCTTGGGATTACACATTACATGATTTACATTGAACATAAACACGTCGACATTGACATATACATTTGGTGGTTTACATTTGAACATAAACACTTGACATGGATTACAATAACACTTGACATTTGGTTTACACATGAACAATTTACATGGTGGATTGGTTTGGGTAAATGATTCAAGTAACGTGGCGTATGTAATATGATACAAACATGGTGGATACGCCGCTGGTACTTCCTATATATAAATGTTTGTATAATATTACATATCGTGGCTTATCTAAGTCATTTCAGTTTAGACACATTACACTTTACATAAGTAACATATTCTTCACAAGACATTATTTTCACAAACAACTTATCTTATTCAACTCATTTTACTTGGTTATTCGTTTAACCTTGCACTTATCTATACATATCGTTTGATGTTATCGTTTTTCAAATGATTTACAAAGCAAAACAAATTACAAGGTTCATGACTGACTGTTATTAAACATTCTTTAAAACTCAAGTCATGAACCCCATTTTCACAAAACCTATGTATCTCACAGGCATTTTTATGCTGACGTACCTACTTTCACATGTGTTTTCAGGAGCTATTCCATAGGACGATGATCATGATTCTAGGGCGGACCTGTGCCTTAGAGCCTAAAAATGAAGTTTGAACTAGCTTAATTATGTTTTGAATATCCGTACTCTCTTTCCAAGACAATGTAACACCTTTGTTTATAAATAAAATACAACTTGTATGCCATGGTCATGAAACAATTTAATTCTGTCCACAACACTCCCCGGCGTTTCCGCCGCGGTTGCATGTTATACGCGGCCGGGGTGTGACAGAAGAGTTGGTATCAGAGCCAATGGTTATAGGGAACTAGGTTATTAGTAATGCTTTGACCTAGACTATAACTTTAGGACCCTAACACAAGTTATCTTGTGTTTAGAGTTTAAAACATGCACATCACCTATCCTTAGGTGATAACCACAACGGGAACTTCGGTTCCGAATCCGCTTTGAAAATTAATCATCTGTTCTAGGATGATTGATTACTAGGTTTTGAACCCTCTATTATAAGGTTTTGAACCCCTTTGGATTTTCAAAAATCCCGTCAAAGTGTTGGGTTAATAGTGTGAACACGTGCGAACTGGAAGAGTGAATGCCTGTACCCTGGGTTTTCTGTCTAAGGCTAGAGTGTTCGTACAAATCCACATAATCGGACCAGTCACTCTTACCTGGGAACTCTTGGGGTGAGTGTTCACTTATAGGCGAGCATGTCTTCGCGATACACTAATTCTGACCCATTTACTTTGACTAGACATTTCACGTCGCTTATTTGCCTTGCGATGCTTAACCGCCATCTTTGCTTTTGATTGCTTTTGCTTCGTCTCATTCTCTTCATCCAATCATCTCACTCGTTTCATTTCATGTTTTTCTCTTCTAGAATGCCTCCTCGACGCGACAACCAGATAGCTACTGCCGAGCTGGCGGAAATTATTGCGCAGCAGATGGCTGCTCAATTCCCAAATCTCTTTGCTCAATGGAACCAGGCCAACAACAAAACCAATGGTACATGCAAATACAAGGATTTTAACTCGGCTAAGCCACTCAAGTTCAGTGGTTCTGAAGGAGCAACTGGGCTTCTTCAGTGGTTCGAGAGCATCGAGAACACTCTCCGTCATGTGCAGTGTCCTGACAATCGCAAAGTCGAGTTTTCTTCAAGCGTGTTTCAGAAGAGGGCTCTTACATGGTGGAATGGGGTTATGAGAGATCAAGGTGCAGAAGTTGCTCTAGCTCAAACATGGGCTGAACTGAGAGCTCTTATGATGAGGGAGTTTTGTCCTCGTCATGAGCAACGAGCGTTGGAGAAAGAATTTGATGTGTTGAAGCAAGATAGTGGCGAGCACAGGGCTTATACAGATAGGTTTGAGGAGCTGAGTCTTCTTTGCCCGACTATGGTTACCCTACTCGATAAGGCCATCGAAAGATACATCGACGGCCTACCTGACTCAGTACAAGATATCCTTACTGGTAGCAACCCTACCACACTCCGTCAGGCAATCGAGTTATCGGTGACGTTGACTGAGTCGCAGATCTGAAAGAATAAACTACACAGGAAGTGCGACAAGGGCAAGAAACAGTCGGCTGACAAGGAAGATAGCAAGAAAGGTCAAAACAAGAAGGGAAAGGACTCTGGTTCCTCAAGGGGGTCAAGGAAGCGTAAGGCTTCCCAAAATTTTGCTGTGACTGCCCAAGCTAACCAGGCAACTCCCAACCAAGCCGCACAGCCTCCAGCCAAGAAACCCTATTCAGGAAATGCACCTTTGTGCAATCGATGCAACAGTCACCACCAACCACAATATCGGTGCCGTTTCTGTACTAACTGTGGGAAGTCGGGTCATCTTGCCGATGTTTGTCGGTTTGCTCAGAATCACGCAGTCCAGAACCCTGCTCAACAGGTTGCTCAACAACAGGGTCAGGCTGCACGACCAAACTACCCACCAGGTGCATGTTATAATTGTGGGGATCTGACCCACTACAGAAATCGGTGTCCAAGACTAGTCAACCAGAACCAGAATGCAAACCAGAATCCGGCACCGGCTCGAGGTCGAGTCTTTAACATGAATGCACAAGAAGCACAAGCAGACAACGAGGTGGTGAACGGTACGTTCTTTATTAATAATCAGCCAGCATCTGTTCTTTTTGATTCGGGTGCCGACAAGAGCTTTGTGTCATTGTCTTTTGAGACAATGCTTCGCGTGTCTAGAACGAAACTAGGTAAACCTTTGACAGTAGAGGTTGCCAGTGGTGAACCCATTGTTCTAAATTCTGTTCTGCGCAACTGCCAGTTGAACCTTAACGACCATATTTTTCCTATTGACCTCACGCCAATGCAACTTGGAAGCTTCGATGTTATTGTGGGAATGGATTGGTTATCTAAGCATCGCGCAGAGATAGTATGTTCTGAGAAGATTGTTCGTATACCGCTGTCGACAGGCGAGATCCTACAAGTTCGTGGTGAGAAGCCTGCCGGTGGTCTCAAACTCATGTCTTGTTTTAAGGCACGGAAGTATCTACGAAAGCACTATGTGGCTTTCTTAGCACATGTTACAGCAGATAAAGGCAAGGGTAAGTCTATTTCAGATATTCCTGTCGTTCGGGATTATTCCGAAGTATTCCCTGAAGACTTACCTGGTCTACCTCCATCACGCCAAGTCGAGTTCCGTATTGATCTCGTACCTGGTGCAAATCCCGTTGCCAGAGCTCCATATCGTCTTGCACCGTCCGAGATGCAAGAGTTGTCTAAACAGCTGCAGGAACTCTCCGACAAAGGTTTGATCCGTCCTAGCTTTTCACCTTGGGGTGCTCCCGTTCTTTTTGTAAAGAAGAAGGATGGATCTTTTAGGATGTGTATCGATTATCGTGAGCTTAACAAGCTCACCATCGAAAATCGATATCCCCTACCTCGCATTGATGATCTCTTTGATCAATTGCAAGGCGCTTCTTATTTTTCAAAGATCGATCTACGATCTGGATATCATCAACTCCGTGTGCATGAAGAAGATATTCCAAAGACAGCGTTCCGTACTCGTTATGGACATTATGAGTTCACAGTCATGCCATTCGGTTTGACTAATGCTCCTGCTGTTTTCATGGACTTGATGAATAGGGTCTGCAAACCTTACTTGGATAAGTTCATCATTGTTTTCATTGACGACATTTTGATATATTCTAAGACGCGAGCTGATCATGAGCAACATCTCCGTCTTACTTTGGAACTCCTAAAGAAAGAACAACTTTTCGCCAAATTCTCCAAGTGTGAATTCTGGCTTAAAGAGGTTCATTTCTTAGGACATATTGTCAACGAACAAGGTATTCATGTAGACCCCTCCAAGATCAGTGCGATCAAGGATTGGGATACACCTACTACCCCTACTGAAGTTCGTTCTTTTCTTGGTCTAGCGGGTTATTACCGTCGCTTCATAGAAAATTTCTCGAAGATTGCAGTTCCTCTAACTGCTCTAACTCAGAAGAACAAGCCATTTGATTGGGGAGTCAAACAAGAGGAAGCGTTGAAGCGTTTCAGACCATGAAACAAAAGCTTTGCGACGCACCTGTCCTAACATTGCCTGAGGGCAATGATGATTTCGTCGTTTATTGTGACGCATCTAAATTAGGTCTCGGCTGCGTCCTAATGCAAAGAAACAAAGTCATAGCATACGCATCAAGGCAGTTGAAGATACATGAGAGGAACTACACCACTCATGATCTTGAGTTGGGTGCAGTTGTCTTCGCTCTCAAAATTTGGAGACACTACTTGTATGGTACAAAATGTGTGGTTTTCACAGACCACAAAAGTCTTCAGCATATCTTCAATCAAAAAGAGCTCAACATGAGACAACGACGTTGGGTTGAACTTCTAAACGACTACGACTGCGAGATTCGCTACCATCCTGGTAAGGCGAATGTCGTAGCTGATGCATTAAGTCGCAAGGAACGTACTAAGCTTCATTGTGTACGTGTCCAATCTGTTATTCAAACCGACATCCAAGCACGTATTTCTCAGGCTCAACAAGCTTGTGTTTCACAAGGTTTAATGGATAAGGAATTACCTTATCACATAACTCCTGCTCTAGAGCTAAAGGACAATGGATCGTATTACTTCATGGACCGTTTGTGGGTCCCAAGCCAAGATAATCTTCGTACCTTGCTTATGGATGAAGCCCATAAGTCTCGTTATTCTATTCATCCTGGCTCAGATAAGATGTATAAGGATCTTCGTATCCAGTATTGGTGGCCTGGTATGAAGAAAGACATTGCCTCATACGTATCAAAATGCCTTACTTGTCTTAAGGTTAAGGCTGAACATCAGCGTCCTTCCGGATTATTAGAGCAACCGGAGATCCCAGTTTGGAAATGGGAAAACATTACTATGGATCTCATTACTAAACTTCCGCGCACAAAGAAAGGTCACGATGCCATCTGGGTAGTCGTGGATCGTCTTACCAAATCAGCGCATTTCTTGCCAATCCGTGAGGATTTTTCGGCTGACAAACTTGCTCAAATCTACGTGGATGAAATTGTAGCTAGACATGGTGTCCCTTTGAGCATCATTTCTGACAGAGATGCTCGTTTCACATCTCATTTTTGGAGAACCATGCAATCTGCTATGGGGTCTCAACTTAATCTGAGCACAGCTTATCATCCGCAAACGGATGGTCAATCTGAAAGAACAATCCAGACACTGGAGGATATGCTTAGAGCTTGTGTGATCGACTTTGGTGGTAGTTGGGATTCACATCTTCCGTTGATTGAATTCTCCTACAACAACAGTTATCACTCCAGCATCAACATGGCTCCTTTCGAGGCTCTCTATGGTCGAAAATGTCGTTCACCAGTCTGCTGGAATGAGATTGGCGAGGCTCAACTTACTGGACCTGCCCTCATTTTAGAGACAACAGATAAGGTAAAAAAAAGTTCGTGATAACCTTCAGGCAGCTAGAAGCCGTCAGAAGAATTACGCGGACTTAAAACGCAAGCCCTTGGATTTTCAAGTCGGTGATCGTGTATTACTTAAGGTCTCACCTTGGAAAGGTGTGATCAGATTCGGAAAGAAAGGAAAACTTGCACCTAGATATGTTGGACCATTCAAGATCGTCGAAAGAATCGGTAAGGTAGCCTACAGACTTGAGTTACCTCCTGAACTTGGAAATGTTCATCCAACCTTTCACGTGTCCAATCTCAAGAGGTGTTTAGCTGATGAAAACCTCCACATACCGCTTGACGAAATTCGTGTTAATAAAACACTGAAGTTTGTTGAGAAACCGGTAGAAATCATGGAACGTGAAGTCAAGTGGCTTAAACGCAAGCGCATTCCTTTGGTCAAGGTTCGTTGGGAATCTAAGCGTGGACCCGAGTTTACTTGGGAACGTGAAGATCAAATGAAGGCAAAATATCCGCATCTTTTTCAATCAGTTTCCTCTAAATAAATTTCGGGACGAAATTTCCACAAGTAGGGGAGACTGTAACATTTGTGCTTGTAATCATTATGAACAGTTCAATTATCAATAAAACAATGTTATTTTATCCCAATGATTGTTTGGTTGTGTTTTGCATTTTTAATGTTTTGACTTTTGTTCAAATTCAAACTCTACATCGCTTTCTGGAGAATTATACGCAAACTGGTGCGTAAACGTACTCAGTTTAATGCGACAAATACTCCGGAACATCAACATATACTCAACATACCTTAAATAACCTTTACATAACTTAGAAATAAGTTTTGAAGGCTTTGGTATAGCAAAAACAAGTTAATTCGCTTACAGGGACTAAACTTGACAAACTGCGAAAGTATGCCAATTTGAACTGTAACGAACATTCCGGAACATGTCCATAAGTTAAACATACCATAAATATCCTTTACATAGCTTAGAAATAGGCTTTGAGAGGTTTGGTATGCTAAAACAAACTTTTGGATCATTCAGGGACTAAAAGTGTCAAAAAGTGCATAAGTTTGCACTTTCGCGCATAACTTATGTTCTGAATACACCCGGACATCCAAAAATTTATGTAAGCATCCTTATATTATGCCTTAGTGTTTGGCATGAGAAAAATCCATTCGTCGCGTCATTTGGATCGTCTTTCACGCTTATGCGCATTTCGTCGTAATTAAGCGAACATCGCGATCGTACGGCCAAACGAACCGACATCCGACATATTTTTGGGCATGTTTCATGTCCCCAATGTTTAGGCATCATTTTAGGGCCTTAAAGATGGCTTTACAGGTCTTAGAAGGGCTGGAAATAGCTTAAACACGCAACAGGGACCAAATGTGTAAATTCTGCAAGTGGTGCAGATCAGAGAGGGCCAGGCGGCCCGCGTGAGTTTTGCCCAAATGTGAGGCGGGCCGCGTGGGGATGTCTGACAGAAAGATTTTGCATTTAATGCAGAATCTGGCCTTTCGTTCGATCAAAGGGCGATGCCTTTTCACCCAAATGAAGGGCCAAGGGCCAAGTTCAGTGTATTTAACCCCTGGACACATGTACGCACGAGATCAAGGCACGATATTCGATAAAACGATCCTAACGGTTCCACTTTTCCTATAAATACCCCCCCCCCTTTAGTGTAAAAATCACAAAATCAGATCCTAAAGCTCTAAGTTGAAACCATTGTTTCATACCTGAGCTGTTTGATCTTGATTTGCACTCGGGGACCCTTCGTAAGTCTTCTTTCGCTCTTTTATTCGCTTTTCGAGTCCGAAAGTCAACGTTTTGTTGACTTTCTGCATTGACCAGCTTTTGGTCGATGTGAAGTTCATGGAACTTCATAACGTGAGCCTGATCACGATGGTGATGGTCCGTAGTAACCATACCTACTGATCACCACGTTATCTAGGCTCAGTGACGAGTCGTAGTTTCGGCCAAAATATGCATTCTTGCATATTTTGTAACCAAACTAATCGTGAGCATCAAAGCCGTTTGTTTTGATGTCAAACCTGTTTTCAAACTTAGTTAAGCATGTTCTAACATGCTTAGCTCGTCACTTTTAGTTTAGTGCTTATATAGGGTCGTAAGGTGAGCGATCTAAACCATCGCTTATGCTTTCGAACCCGACCCATTTTGTCGGTCATTAGGACCTGACCAAACACATTAGGTGACCATAGCTATAACCTTCCGAGGTTATACCTTGTGGTCACGATGTTAGGCGTTCCAGACGCGTTCTACGCGAACGACGCGTTAGGGTAGCGTAAGCTACCTAAACAGGTCGTGATGGACCGTAAGCACTTAGGTTAAGTTTCATTTTAGTATGTAGGCTTTGTTAAACCATATTACACGAGTGTCCATACTCGTTTGGTTTACGAACCCGCGTACTGTCTGATCCTTCCGATTTGGTTCGGTATATTAACATAAGCTACCTATTAGGTGCCGTTGATATTCCGTGATCTTTAGCATTATCTGGTTATTATACAAGGAACTCAAAGCAATCTCAGGTGAGTACATAGAACCCCATCTTTTACTGTTTCCAAACTGTTTTGGGGTGAAACACATGTGCCTATCTGTTACATTCATGCTTTCCATGTTTTCACATCATATGCCTGCTATGTTGTTAGTACATTATAGTACACGATTTCATTACATTTCCTGCTATGTATGCCCATTGTGTGCGTACTTAGTACATTGATTTACATTACAGTTCTGTTGCATAGGTTTACTCAGCATATGGACACATTGATTTACATAAACATTTCTGCTGCATATGTTTACTCAGCATATGGGCACATTGATTTACATGAACATTTATGTTGCATATGTTTACTCAGCATATGGACACATTGATTTACATAAACATTTCTGCTGCATATGTTTACTCAGCATATGGGCACATTGATTTACATGAACATTTCTGTTGCATATGTTTACTCAGCATATGGACACATTGATTTACATAAACATTTCTGCTGCATATGTTTACTTAGCATATGGGCACATTGATTTACATGAACATTTCTGCTTCGTATGTTTACTTAGCATACTTAGTACAATTGTTTACATCACATGCCTTCATTTTGTTATGACATTTGGTTTTTTTAACATGGGACAATACATTCATTAACATTGATCACGCCGTTCGTTAGTAGGTAGTGGTACCATAGGAATTGACAACTCCCATTCCTGAAGTCCTGGGTTTGATAGGACTGGAAGGAGTGACCGAATTCGATATACATAACTTAGATGAACCTTTAATTTGTTTAAGGGTTTATCGCCGCAGTCTCAAGGCTTGGATGTATGCATAGTTTACAATACCACATAAATGTTAATATCAATAGAGCATGCATTTCCCGCAGAACATAACGCTGATTTAAACCACGTTTTACTTCAACGACTTGTTTTGTGCATATGGTTTAAGTTGATACATTTCGCTTACCATACATGATACATCTTGGGATTACACATTACATGATTTACATTGAACATAAACACGTCGACATTGACATATACATTTGGTGGTTTACATTTGAACATAAACACTTGACATGGATTACAATAACACTTGACATTTGGTTTGCACATGAACAATTTACATGGTGGATTGGTTTGGGTAAGTGATTCAAGTAACGTGGCGTATGTAATATGATACAAACATGGTGGATACGCCGCTGGTACTTCCTATATATAAATGTTTGTATAATATTACATATCGTGGCGTTATCTAAGTCATTTCAGTTTAGACACATTACACTTTACATAAGTAACATATTCTTCACAAGACATTATTTTCACAAACAACTTATCTTATTCAACTCATTTTACTTGGTTATTCGTTTAACCTTGCACTTATCTATACATATCGTTTGATGTTATCGTTTTTCAAATGATTTACAAAGCAAAACAAATTACAAGGTTCATGACTGACTGTTATTAAACATTCTTTAAAACTCAAGTCATGAACCCCATTTTCACAAAACCTATGTATCTCACAGGCATTTTTATGCTGACGTACCTACTTTCACATGTGTTTTCAGGAGCTATTCCATAGGACGATGATCATGATTCTAGGGCGGACCTGTGCCTTAGAGCCTAAAAATGAAGTTTGAACTAGCTTAATTATGTTTTGAATATCCGTACTCTCTTTCCAAGACAATGTAACACCTTTGTTTATAAATAAAATACAACTTGTATGCCATGGTCATGAAACAATTTAATTCTGTCCACAACACTCCCCGGCGTTTCCGCCGCGGTTGCATGTTATACGCGGCCGGGGTGTGACATCTTTCGCAGATACTTCCGAGCTTGAAAACAAGACATAAGCTTGAGGCTACTAGCAGGTTTCTCACCACAAACCTGTAGGATCTCACCTGACGAAAGCGGCACACGAACGATCTTCTCAAAACAAACTACCTCTGCGCGATGCTTGGCTAACCAATCCATACCCACAATAATGTCGAAGCTTCCAAGTTGCATAGGCGTGAGGTCAATAGGAAACAGATGGTCGTTAAGGTTCAACTGGCAGTTGCGAAGAACAGAATCAAGAACAATGGGTTCACCACTCGCAACTTCAACAGTCAAAGTCTTACCTAGTTTCGTTCTAGACACGCGAAGCAAGGGCTCAAAAGATAACGACACAAAACTCTTATCGGCCCCTGAATCAAAAAGAACAGACGCAGGTTGATTATTAACAAAGAACGTACCGTTCACCACCTCGTCGTCTGCTTGCGCCTCAATAGCATTCATGTTAAAAGCTCGTCCACGAGCCTGAGCTTGAACTGGGTTCGCATTCACCAATCTTGGACACTGATTACGGTAGTGGGTCAGATCCCCACAGTTGTAACAGGAACCTGGTGGGAAGTGAGGTCGTGCTGCTTGACCTTGTTGCTGAACAACCTGTTGAGCCGGGTTCTGAGCTGCCCGATTCTGATTGACAGGAATGCGGCATGCAACAGCAAGATGACCAGACCTTCCGTAGTTAGTGCATTGACGGCACTGGTGGTGTGGTTGATGATGCCCGTTACACTTATTGCACAGAGGTGCATTGCCAAAGTACGGTTTCTTGGGAAGCCTTCCGCTTCCTAGAACCCTTCGAAGAACCCGCATCACTCCCCTTCTTGCTTTTACCTTTCTTGCTCTCCTTGTTGTCAGACTCCTGCTTCTTATCCTTCTTGTCACCCTTTCTATGCAACTTACCCTTTCGAATCTGCGACTCAGTCAACGTTGCAGATAGTTCGATTGCCTGACGAACAGTGGTAGGTTTACTACCAGTAACTATGTCTTGCACAGAGTCAGGTAGACCATCGATGTATCTTTCGATAGCCTTATCAAGTGGGGTAACCATCGTTGGGCATAACAAACTCAACTCTTCGTACCTGTCAGTATACGCCCGGTGCTCGCCACTAAACTGCTTTAGATCGTCAAACTCCCTTTCCAGCGCTCGAAGTTCATGACGAGGACAAAACTCACTCATCATGAGAGTCCTCAACTCAGCCCATGTTTGTGCTAAAGCAACTTCAGCACCTCGATCTCTCATAACCCCGTTCTACCATGTCAACGCCCTCTTCTGAAAAACACTAGAAGCAAACTCGACTTTGCGATTATCAGGACACTGAACATGACGAAAAGTATTCTCAATGCTCTCAAACCATTGAAGGAGCCCAGTTGCCCCCTCAGTACCACTGAACTTGAGTGGCTTAGCCGAATTGAAGCTCTTGAAGTTACAAGGAGCGTTCTGATTGATGTTGGCTTGGTTAAACTGAGCAATAAGATTCGGGAACGCAGCAGCCATATGCTGTGCGATGATTTCTGCCAGTTCGGCATTGGGTAGCTGATTTTCGCGTCGAGGAGGCATGCTAAAAAGAGGAAAACATGAGAGGAAACGAGTGGGATGATTAGATGAAAAGAATGAGACGAAACAAAATCAACAAGGCAAGGATGGTGGCCATTCGTTCGTATTACAAAGCAAACAAATGACACACAGTGACTAATCAAAGTAAATGGGTCCATAAACAATGCTTAGCGAAGACATGCTCGCCTATAAGTGAACACTCACTCCAAGAGTTCCCAGGTAAGAGTGACTGGTCCGATTATGTGGATTTGTACGAAGACTCTAGCCTTAGACAGAAAACCCAGGGTACAGGCATTCACTCTTCCAGTTTGCACGTGTTCACATTATTTATGTCACACCCCAAAATCCACCCGCAGAGTACCACCGCTTGGAGGCGTGACACGACCAGGATCAAGCCATCAATCATATCAAACATAGCATATAAGTAGAAAATGTATTTCATCGTGACATGACTGATGTTCATAACCAAACATTATTTAAGTAGCGGAAGCATAATAATGAAAACCCAAAATAAGTTATAAGTTCAAATATCGTTCACGATCCGTATCCCACAACGACCTGCTCCTCCCTGTGCAAGCTCCATAATGTACCTAAGGTCCTGCAAGGCATGCAGCAGAGAGTCAACAACTAGTTGAGCGAGTTCACAGAAAGTAAGTTCATAACAGTAATGCGTAAGTTCATCTAGTGTGGGCTTCCCATGCATGTATGTACTAATGGTGGGGGTTTCCCATGCTTATATATATATATATATATATTACTAGTGGGGGATTCCCACATTTATCTTTACTAATGGGGGCTTCCCAATATGGTACTTACTAGACTATTTGCAACCATGTGTTTGTCACACCCCTTTCTGCGGCGGAAGCACGAAGTGTGATCATGAAAGGTTCTCATTGCATACGAAAGGTAAACATACTACATGCTCATGAAAATAACTTCAAATACCATAACTTGAAATCATAAGTTAGCGTTTACAACGCGAGTTAACATAAAATATTGTCTTAAAAGGTTTACACTTTATTTAAAGACAAACACAAGCGACATCCACGAGCATAAGAGAGACCACGCGCACATCCATCCTAGTTACCTGAAATACATGTGAGTTTTGGAAAAACGTCAACATAATGTTGGTGTGAATTCATGCCGTTTTGTTTTGCACTTTTGTATACTTTGTATGAAAACATATTTTGTGAATAAATCGAGTTTTCATAAAATCCAGTTTCATGTGTACACCACGTACTCATGTATGATTCAAATTCTTCTAGAGTACCCCACGTACTCAAGTATAATCCATGCTTTTCTTGAGTACCCCACGTACTCAAGTATTCATCAAGTTTTAGAATGGTATGAGTTTTTATGTAAATTAAGTATTCCTGTAGGTATCAGGGTTGTTAATGGGTTGCAAAGCCATTAACATGTGACACGACATAGGAAGTCACCAAACCTTAGGCATTTAATTGGTATATTCTGAGACACAAAAGCACTACTCGATACTCGCCCTCATCGAGAGTGTGGCTGCCCGGAACCCGTTAGATCTAACCTTTTGTTCTGCGGTCTAGGTATATTGTTGATTAATGGTGCTTCTGTACCCTATTCGTGACACGATTCCTCGCATCATTTTTCATAGCGCATCCTACTTGGTACTCGTTTCTCACCAAGCGCGCTTCTCATATTCCTATTTCACAACACACTTGGTACTCGTTCTCACCAAGTGCGCTTCTCGTTTTCTTATTTCACAACACACTTGGTACTCGTTCTCACCAAGTGCGCTTCTTGTATTCTTATATCGCTACACACTTGGTACTCGTTCTCACCAAGTGTGCTTTTTATTATCATACCATTTGTTAAACATAAAAATATCTGTAACATGTATTTCACCCCCGAAGTTATAAAACTGAAAACAGTTAAGAGAAAAGGGGGAGCATGAACTCACAACTTTGCGTTCCTGTGCGTCGTAAACTTCACCGGGTTTGCTTATTTAACGTCGTAACCTATACGCGTTTTCTTAACGTTAGTCACTAGACTTGCGTCGCACAAGTTCAGTCACTTACTTTTGTATTCGTATTGTCGTGTTAAAAAAATATTTCATATTTTTTTTAACTAAGTATCTTACTTATATTATTTTTCGCAAATTAATATAAGTATCTTGTGTTTTGCACTTTGCACCCGAATTATGTGTCTTGTATATTGTATGTGTATTTTCATGTTTATACTCCTCATGAGTATTTAGTGTATTTTTACGTCTTAATACGCTAGCACGTATAACACATACTATATACACTTAGCACAGAAGTTGGTGATAAAATAATATATATTTTTCTCTCAAAAATATACATACTTATATCCATTTTTATTCTTGAAGAAATCCTCATTTCTTATCACCAAAAATTAGGGAAACCTTGGTAATACTCTTAAATACATTTTTAGGGAATAAGTTTCTCAAAAACTTATATTTTTCTAAGTATCAAAATTTATAAAAATTTTGGCAGAGTTTCCCCTAAAAATGGAGGTTTCCCATGTTTTCAAAACATGTATTTATTTTCTTTTAAATCGTCAACAATCATCAACAACACTTATCAGCAATAATCATCCACGAATATCACTAATTTCTCCATTTCATGAACTTGGTTATTTACTAAAATTGTGTAGTAACTTACTAGCACATTTAGTAAGTCTTGTTATCTTTAAAAATAAGTTTAGTTTCTTAAAAACCTTATTTTCAAAGAATATAAAGTTTCACAACTTCTAGTCGGTTTTTACGAAAATTATTTCTTTGTTAAAACTTTTGTTACGCAAGTGTCCATACACTTGTTTGTTCACAAAAATCACTTTTGTTTGTGTAAGATCCGGTTTAGAACATGTGGTTCCTTTTGACGCTTGGTCTTTTGAAAATACCACTTGTAGATACATAGATCGGCAAGTTTTAAACACTATTTTACAAGTAAAAATACTTTTACACAAGTTCATGTTTCTCGTGTGGTAGAGTTTCACCTTTTAACCCTTGTACCGTCCGAAACAAGCTTATGTCAAGATCTATGATCTTAACAAAGTCGGTTAAACGGTGATCCGAGCTACCACAACGTAGATCGGGCCTAAATAATCCCACAAATCAAATACTACAACATTTACACATCATGTGAGCTTTTATCCATCATTTAAGTGTCTTTTAGTAGACTTTAATGTATCAAATTGCAAGATTCCAAGTTTTAACTGTTATCTATCATATTAACCACTCTAGATTAGTTCAAGAATGTGTTTTAAGTAACTCACCACTAGCTCGAGGCTAGGGAAGAATCTAGACGCGAATGTGGTGGATAAAAGCTAGAGAAAAAGGTCCTTCGTGCTCCGAGTGCACCAAGCCTCCTAATACGTGATCCTTGATGCTTGGGTATGCTTGGAATGGCTTGAACAAGGCTCGAAAATTGATGGGTGATTAGGGATGTTTGGCCGTGAGCTTTCTAGAGGGAGAGAGGAGAGTTGTTTGGTGTTGTGAAGTGTGAAAGTTCATATGTGTCATCTCACGGTATTTATAGACATTCCAAATGGCATATTCCTAGCATATTCCTGGCATATTCTTGGAATATTCCTAGCATATTCCTGGAATATTCCTAGCATATTCCTGGCATATTCCTGGAATATTCCTAGCATATTCCTAGCATATTCCTGGAATATTCCTAGCATATTCCTGGCATATTCCTGGAATATTCCTAGCATATTCCTGGAATATTCCTAGCATATTCCTGGAATATTCCTAGCATATTCCTGGAATATTCCTAGCATATTCCTGGCATATTCCTGGAATATTCCTAGCATATTCCTAGCATATTCCTGGTATATTCCTGGAATATTCCTAGCATATTCCTAGGTTTTCTGCGTTGTCTGCGTTTTGCAGTGTAAGCACTGTGTCGCGTAGGAACTCACGGTACGCGCTTAAACTTGAAAAATAACGTTTTTAAGCGTTTTAATTTATTTTTCAACACGAACCTGATTAAAATAAAATTTTAATCATAACAGAATATTTGTGGGATTAAATATTATCCGGGCGGCCACCAACGTTCGTTTCGCAGTTTTGTCGTAATTAGTTCTGCACCTAAAGTGTGTTTCGGGTGCCTTTTAGTGCGTGTTTTAGCTTTCGTAACGACCATAAATTAAACCCTGATATGTACTCTTGGGTTTTAATGTACCTTTGTCGTAGGACCTACACCTAGGCCTCAATTCTAATGTCTGACTGCTTTCTGCAGTTCCGTTGACACAGTGTGTCTTACCGGTGAGTTTACTAATATTTCTGACGCAACGCTCTCGTTTTTGCATAAAGCAATATTTTGTAGTATACAACGTGCATGAATTCACTTGCTTAGCTTCTAATCAATCAATGTTGACAATTAAGCTCATAATTGCAGTCATTAAATAATAATTAAAATGTACGGAAGTTACCGGTTTTGTGCCAGTTGTCACAGTCTCCCCCCGTTAAAAGAATTTCGTCCCGAAATTCAGGTTGAACTAACTCTCGCTGGAGTCTTCTTGAATAGGTGGGGATACTTTTCTTTGAACTGGTCTTCGCGTTCCCATGTATACTCGGGTCCGTGCTTAGAGCTCCAACGTACTTTGACAAGTTTCACACTGCTCCTCCTAGTCTTGTTGACTTTCCAGTCAGTAACCTCAACGGGTTGTTCTGTAAATCGGAGGGCTTCATCAATATGCACTTCATCCACCGGGATGATCACGTTTTCTTGTGTTGGACTCTTCTTCAGGTTGGATACATGAAACGTATCATGTACTCCATTAAGTTCTTCCGGTAACTCCAACTTGTACGCCACGGTACCAATTCTTCTCAAGATTCTGAATGGTCCGATGTATCGTGGGTTCAGCTTTCCACGCTTTCCAAATCTGACTACGCCCTTCCAAGGTGAGACTTTTAACAACACTTTGTCTCCCACCTCGAATTCTACTGATTTTCTTTTCGGATCAGCGTAGCTCTTTTGTCGATCTCGAGCCGCCTTAATGCGTTCTCGGATCTGCGCAATCTTGTCGGTTGTCTCTTGAACAAGTTCAGGACCAACCATACGTTTATCTCCGGCATCTGCCCTACATAAGGGCGATCGACACTTGCGGCCATACAGAGCTTCGAACGGCGCGGCCTTTATGCTTGTATGATAACTGTTATTGTAGGAAAACTCAACTAAGGGTAGGTGAGTATCCCAGCTGCCGCCTAGATCCATGACACATGCGCGAAGCATATCTTCTAACGTTTGTATAGTCCGTTCGCTCTGGCCGTCTGTTTGCGGATGGAATGCCGTGCTTAGATCTAACTGAGATCCAAAGGCTTCCTGAAATGATTGCCAGATTCTTGAGACAAAGCGTCCATCTCTGTCTGAAATGATTGAGATAGGCACTCCATGACGTGCCACAATTTCTCTTAAGTATATTTCTGCAAGCTTTCCAGTGCTATCCTTCTCTCGGATTGGCAGGAAATGCGCAGATTTCGTCAACCGATCAACTATTACCCATATCATGTCGTGCCCCCTTGGGGTCCTGGGTAATTTCGTTATGAAGTCCATCGAGATTTGTTCCCACTTCCACACGGGAATCTCTGGTTGTTGTAGTAGGCCGGACGGTTTTTGATATTCGGCCTTAACCTTAGCACAGGTTAGGCATTTTCCAACACAGACAGCAACATCGCCTTTGAGTCTCGGTCACCAATAGTACTCTTTCAAGTCTTGATACATCTTGTCCGATCCTGGGTGGATCGAATATCTCGATTTGTGGGCTTCATTAAGGATGACTTCTCGTATGCCACCATAGAGTGGAACCCAAATACGCTTCTTGAAGTATAAGGCTCCCTCTTCATTTGGTGCCATGTACTTCAATGCACCTCGGAGGTATTCAGCTTTACGGTTCTCTCCTTTAAGAGCTTCTTGTTGTGCATCACGAATGCGTGCAGTGAGGTTCGTTCGAATGGTCATTTCTAACGCTCGAACTCTTAGGGTCTTAACCCTTTCTTTTCGACTTAATGCGTCTGCTACAACGTTTGCCTTTCCTGGGTGGTACTTAATCTCACAGTCGTAATCATTTAGCAGCTCGACCCATCGCCGCTGGCGCATATTCAATTCCTTCTGATTAAATATGTGTTGCAGGCTTCTGTGATCTGTGAAGATTGTGCATCGAGTACCATATAGATAGTGTCGCCAGATTTTCAAGGCGAATACCACTGCGCCCAGCTCCAGGTCATGAGTGGTATAGTTTCTTTCATGCACCTTCAGTTGCCTTGAAGCGTAAGCGATGACCTTTTGGCGTTGCATGAGCACGCATCCCAGTCCTTGTCGCGAGGCGTCGCAGTATACCACGAAGTCTTCCGTGCCTTCGGGCAGTGACAATATTGGTGCATCGCATAGCTTGTTTTTGAGTAGCTGAAAAGCTTCCTCTTGTTTAACACCCCAGTCATACTTCTTGTCTTTCTGAGTAAGGGCAGTTAGCGGCTGAGCTATTTTGGAGAAATTCTCGATGAATCTCCGATAGTAGCCCGCTAAGCCCAAAAATTGGCGAACCTCAGTTGGGGTTTTGGGAGCTTCCCAATTCTTTATTGCTTCTATCTTGGACGGGTCTACATGAATGCCCTTCTCATTCACAACGTGACCAAGAAATTGTACTTCGCGAATCCAGAATTCGCATTTTGAGAACTTTGCATAAAGTTTCTCCTTTTTCAGTAGCTCCAAGATGGTTCTGAGGTGTTGCTCGTGCTCTTCTTTCGTCCGAGAGTAAATCAGGATATCATCGATAAATACAATCACAAATTTATCGAGATATGGTTTGCATACACGGTTCATCAGATCCATAAAGACCGCTGGTGCATTCGTCAGCCCGAATGGCATCACAAGAAACTCGTAATGCCCATAGCGTGTTCTGAATGCAGTCTTTGGTACGCTCTCCTCTTGGATTCTCAGCTGGTGGTATCCAGACCGAAGGTCGATCTTGGAATAATAGCTTGACCCTTGTAACTGGTCAAACAAGTCGTCAATCCTCGGTAGTGGGTACCGATTCTTGATCGTTAGTTTGTTCAGTTCCCTATAATCGATACACATCCGCATGGTTCCATCCTTTTTCTTCACGAACAAAACTGGAGCTCCCCATGGCGAGAAGCTTGGCCTTATGAATCCTTTATCCAACAACTCCTGGAGTTGTGTAGATAGTTCTTGCATTTCGGATGGCGCAAGTCTATACGGTGCCTTGGCTACAGGAGCAGCTCCCGGAACCAAGTCTATACGGAATTCGACTTGTCGTTGCGGAGGTAGTCCTGGCAGATCCTCAGGGAACACATCAGGAAATTCCTTCACCACAGGAATATCTTCGAGTTTCGGTTCCTCAGCCTTCTTATCTATAACGTGTGCTAGGAAGGCAACACATCCTTTCCTTAAGCACTTCTGTGCCTTCATGCAACTGATGATTCGAAGAGGCGCGTCTCGTTTTTCTCCATGCACGATGAGAGTTTCATCATTCGCCAAAGGGATGCGAATGATCTTCTCATGACAAATAACTTCAGCTTTGTTCTTGGACAGCCAGTCCATTCCGACTACCACATCGAAGCTACCCAATTGAATAGGTAAGAGGTCGATGCTAAAGCTTCGTTCACCAAGTTCTAGCGTGCACCCTCTAACTACTTCGCCCGATTCAACAAGTTTTCCATTGGCTAATTCTATGGAATATGGGACTTCTAATCTACTAGATTCTATTCCGAGCGTACGTTTAAATTCCACAGACATGAAACTATAGTCGGCACCAGTGTCAAATAATATGGATGCATAGTGATTGTTAACTAGAAACGTACCGGTGACCACGTTAGGGTCCTCGCGTGCGTCCCTTGCTCCAATCACAAATGCTCGAGCCTGAGCATTGTCTTTCTTTGGGCAGTCTCTCATGAAATGATCGTTGCTTCCACACTTGAAGCATCCTTGGTTTCGCCCTTTCCCGTTATCATTCCTGTTACCAGCACCGTTTCCATTTTGATTCTTTCCCTTACTCCAACAGTCTTCTGTTCGATGACCCAATCTACCACACTTGTCGCACCTTGGAATGCGACAAGCTCCATCATGATGATACTTGCATTTTTGGCACTTAGGCATGGTGCCTTGGTATCCTTTGGCCGAAGTCTTTGACTCCTTAGAGGGGTTGGTGTCACGTTTCTTGTTGGAACCCTTGTTGTTGCGAGTTACTTGATTCAGGGTCGAATGCTTTCTCTTCTTGTCACCGGACGACTCAACATGTGTCTCGGTCTTCTCTGTTGGGTTCAACGATAACTTCTCCATACGAACACAATCCTCAGTAAGACTGACAGCCAGAGTTACAGCCTCAGTGATTGTTTGTGGTTTGGCCGACGTCACCATGCCACGAAATTCTGGGGCCAATCCCCAAATGTAGCGTTCAACGCGCTTGAATTCGGGAGTCACCATGTAAGGAATCACCCTAGACAAATCATGGAACCTCCGAGTATACCCAGTGATGTCAGCTCCTACCATAGTCAAGTGCCAGAACTCTGTCTCCAACCTTTGGAGTTTGGCACGAGAGCAATACTTCTCTCTCATCTTCTCCTTCAATTCATCCCAAGTCATGCCGTATGCAGCCTCATCGCCCAGCGTTTGAACTTGCAAATTCCACCATGTCAGTGCTTCGTCGACAAACAGCCCAGTAGCAAAAGTGACTTGCTGATCTGCGGTACACTTGCTCATGCGGATTGTGGCTTCAGTCTTTTCCGTCCAACGCACAAAGGCTACTGCTCCTCCAGTGCCATCGTAGTTCATAGGTTTGCAGTCGAGGAACTGCTTGAAGGTGCAGCCTTGAACTGCGTTTCCACCGGACGAATCTCCATGTCCGTTACGCCTGGCACTGCTTGGCCCTCCACTGTCTTGGGTACGGTTCGCCTCGTACTGGGCGATAGCAGCAGAGATTCTCTCTTCCAGTAGAGCGTTCAGCTCTTCAGCAGTTTTTGGTAGTGGGGGAGGAGGAGGTTGATCATCATTGCGAGCATTCACAGCTTTCCTGGGTGCCATGTTCTGACAGAACATAACACAGCAGGGTTAAGCATTTGTTTTGACGTCGTCATACTGGACAGTAGTAGTATATATTCACAGGTATATACCACATAATTAACATCAAATAATTATTACTCTAGCAGAGTACTTAGTAGGCTTGTACTGAGGGAATCTATACGTGACAAGACTTGCTGTGATTTCTGTGCACTGAATTCCATAATTATGTATGCATCCATAATTACGTAACTCCTTGCACAGTCCGCACAGTTCGTTTCATCCTCGTATCTCTTCCTTCAGATGGGCCATCGTTGCAGGCAAAGTCACGTATACCTGTGACATTCTACATCTAGTATATGCTAATTATCACACATAATTGCACGTAATTTCTCAGTTAAGACAAGTGCTACTCCTGTGCACCCTAAGTCTCGTAGTGTCTTTTCTAGACTCGTGTAGTCAGTTTCAGGTAGTGGATGTCGCGGGACGTTTTATGCAATGAAAACTCTTTGAAAATTGTTTTCGTGATAGGATCCTAGAGATTGTAGACTAGACTCGAGAAGGAATCCTGGTTCACTACAATCGCAGCTCTGATACCAATCTGTCACACCCCTTTCTGCGGCGGAAGCACGAGGTGTGATCATGAAAGATTCTCATTGCATACGAAAGGTAAACATACTACATGCTCATGAAAATAACTTCAAATACCATAACTTGAAATCATAAGTTAGCGTTTACAACGCGAGTTAACATAAAACATTGTCTTAAAAGGTTTACACTTTATTTAAAGACAAACACAAGCGACATCCACGAGCATAAGAGAGACCACGCGCACATCTATCCTAGTTACCTGAAATACATGTGAGTTTTGGAAAAACGTCAACATAATGTTGGTGTGAATTCATGCCGTTTTGTTTTGCACTTTTGTATACTTTGTATGAAAACATATTTTGTGAATAAATCGAGTTTTCATTAAATCCAGTTTCATGTGTACACCACGTACTCATGTATGATTCAAATTCTTCTAGAGTACCCCACGTACTCAAGTATAATCCATGCTTTTCTTGAGTACCCCATGTACTCAAGTATTCATCAAGTTTTAGAATGGTATGAGTTTTTATGTAAATTAAGTATTCCTGTATGTATCAGGATTGTTAATGGGTTGCAAAGCCATTAACATGTGACACGACATAGGAAGTCACCAAACCTTAGGCATTTAATTGGTATATTCTGAGACACAAAAGCACTACTCGATACTCGCCCTCATCGAGAGTGTGGCTGCCCGGCACCCGTTAGATCTAACCTTTTGTTCTGCGGTCTAGGTATATTGTTGATTAATGGTGCTTCTGTACCCTATTCGTGACACGATTCCTCGCATCATTTTTCATAGCGCATCCTACTTGGTACTCGTTTCTCACCAAGCGCGCTTCTCATATTCCTATTTCACAACACACTTGGTACTCGTTCTCACCAAGTGCGCTTCTCGTTTTCTTATTTCACAACACACTTGGTACTCGTTCTCACCAAGTGCGCTTCTTGTATTCTTATATCGCTACACACTTGGTACTCGTTCTCACCAAGTGTGCTTTTTATTATCATACCATTTGTTAAACATAAAAATATCTGTAACATGTATTTCACCCCCGAAGTTATAAAACTGAAAACAGTTATGAGAAAAGGGGGAGCATGAACTCACATCTTTGCGTTCCTGTGCGTCGTAAACTTCACCGGGTTTGCTTATTTAACATCGTAACCTATACGCGTTTTCTTAACGTTAGTCACTAGACTTGCGTCGCACAAGTTCAGTCACTCACTTTTGTATTCGTATTGTCGTGTTAAAAATATTTCATATTTTTTTAACTAAGTATCTTACTTATATTATTTTTCGCAAATTAATATAAGTATCTTGTGTTTTGCACTTTGCACCCGAATTATGTGTCTTGTATATTGTATGTGTATTTTCATGTTTATACTCCTCATGAGTATTTAGTGTATTTTTACGTCTTAATACGCTAGCACGTATAACACATACTATATACACTTAGCACAGAAGTTGGTGATAAAATAATATATATTTTTCTCTCAAAAATATACATACTTATATCCATTTTTATTCTTGAAGAAATCCTCATTTCTTATCATCAAAAATTAGGGAAACCTTGGTAATACTCTTAAATACATTTTTAGGGAATAAGTTTCTCAAAAACTTATATTTTTCTAAGTATCAAAATTTATAAAAATTTTGGCAGAGTTTTCCCTAAAAATGGAGGTTTCCCATGTTTTCAAAACATGTGTTTATTTTCTTTTAAATCGTCAACAATCATCAACAACACTTATCAACAATAATCATCCACGAATATCACTAATTTCTCCATTTCATGAACTTGGTTATTTACTAAAATTGTGTAGTAACTTACTAGCACATTTAGTAAGTCTTGTTATCTTTAAAAATAAGTTTAGTTTCTTAAAAACCTTATTTTCAAAGAATATAAAGTTTCACAACTTCTAGTCGGTTTTTACGAAAATTATTTCTTTGTTAAAACTTTTGTTACACAAGTGTCCATACACTTGTTTGTTCACAAAAATCACTTTTGTTTGTGTAAGATCCGGTTTAGAACATGTGGTTCCTTTTGACGCTTGGTCTTTTGAAAATACCACTTGTAGATACATAGATCGGCAAGTTTTAAACACTATTTTACAAGTAAAAATACTTTTACACAAGTTCATGTTTCTCGTGTGGTAGAGTTTCACCTTTTAACCCTTGTACCGTCCGAAACAAGCTTATGTCAAGATCTATGATCTTAACAAAGTCGGGTTAAACGGTGATCCGAGCTACCACAACGTAGATCGGGCCTAAATAATCCCACAAATCAAATACTACAACATTTACACATCATGTGAGCTTTTATCCATCATTTAAGTGTCTTTTAGTAGACTTTAATGTATCAAATTGCAAGATTCCAAGTTTTAACTGTTATCTATCATATTAACCACTCTAGATTAGTTCAAGAATGTGTTTTAAGTAACTCACCACTAGCTCGAGGCTAGGGAAGAATCTAGACGCGAATGTGGTGGATAAAAGCTAGAGAAAAAGGTCCTTCGTGCTCCGAGTGCACCAAGCCTCCTAATACGTGATCCTTGATGCTTTGGTATGCTTGGAATGGCTTGAACAAGGCTCGAAAAATTGATGGGTGATTAGGGATGTTTGGCCGTGAGCTTTCTAGAGGGAGAGAGGAGAGTTGTTTGGTGTTGTGAAGTGTGAAAGTTCATATGTGCCATCTCACGGTATTTATAGACATTCCATATGGCATATTCCTAGCATATTCCTGGCATATTCTTGGAATATTCCTAGCATATTCCTGGCATATTCCTGGAATATTCCTAGCATATTCCTAGCATATTCCTGGAATATTCCTAGCATATTCCTGGCATATTCCTGGAATATTCCTAGCATATTCCTGGCATATTCCTGGAATATTCCTAGCATATTCCTGGCATATTCCTGGAATATTCCTAGCATATTCCTAGCATATTCCTGGTATATTCCTGGAATATTCCTAGCATATTCCTAGGTTTTCTGCGTTGTCTGCGTTTTGCAGTGTAAGCACTGTGTCGCGTAGGAACTCACGGTACGCGCTTAAACTTGAAAAATAACGTTTTTAAGCGTTTCAATTTATTTTTCAACACGAACCTGATTAAAATAAAATTTTAATCATAACAGAATATTTGTGGGATTAAATATTATCCGGGCGGCCACCAACGTTCGTTTCGCAGTTTTGTCGTAATTAGTTCTGCACTTAAAGTGTGTTTCGGGTGCCTTTTAGTGCGTGTTTTAGCTTTCGTAACGACCATAAATTAAACCCTGATATGTATTCTTGGGTTTTAATGTACCTTTGTCGTAGGACCTACACCTAGGCCTCAATTCTAATGTCTGAATGCTTTCTGCAGTTCCGTTGACACAGTGTGTCTTACCGGTGAGTTTACTAATATTTCTGACGCAACGCTCTCGTTTTTGCATAAAGCAATATTTTGTAGTATACAACGTGCATGAATTCACTTGCTTAGCTTCTAATCAGTCAATGTTGACATTTAAGCTCATAATTGCAGTCATTAAATAATAATTAAAATGTACGGAAGTTACCGGTTTTGTGCCAGTTGTCACAAATAAACCCGTATTTCTATAGCATGTGTAGCCTTAACTACACATTTAATTGTTGGTAATTACATACAAAATCGTTAATTAGTAACTAGGGTGTTACAAAAACTTACATTTGTAAATATTTGTTAGAAAAATATTTCTAAGTGTTATATTTCTAGAAAAATTTCGCCAGAGTTTCCTCTGTAACTGGAGGTGTCCATGCTTTTAGCATATCATTTTCTTTTTGTAAAAATCACAAACAATTTACCAATCAACAATATACAATATTTATCCATCAACTAGACAAAATATGAATAAATCATAAACTCATGAACTTGATGGTTTCGTAAAAACATGTAGTAAGTTACCATTATTTTTAGTAGGTCTTGTGAACTTTAAAAACATGTTTAGTTTCTTGTAAACTTCATTTTTAAAGAATTTGAAGTTTAACAACTTCTAGTCAAGTTTTACAAAAATGCTTCTTTGTCAAATCTCTTGTTACACAAGTCTTCACACACTTGTTTTGTTTCTACAAATGCTTCTTGTTCATAAAATATTTGGGTTTTAACAAGACTTGCATCTTTCACTTGGTTCTTCCGAAAAACCACTTGTAGATCTTTAGATCTACATGTTTAGAGTCTTATTTTACAAGAGAAAATTTATTTACTCAAGTTCATGTTTCATGGATGGAAGGTTTCATCATCTTTCATAACTCTAACACTAACATACTACTAGTTCATGTTCTTGAACATGATCTAGTATGGTTAGATGATGATCCATCCCACTTCTAGTAACAAACAACATCAAATAATCACAACTAAACAAGATTTACATGATTTACACCACTAGCTTCTCTTTATCCAACTTATTCATCTTATGTTCAAGACTTTATGTTATGTTCTTTAGTGTTTCAAAATTTTAACCATTAAATCACCTATTAACCACCATAAACAAGATCAAGATGATGAATAGAGTCACTTACTACTAGCTCAAGGCTAGGGAAGAAACAAGGTATAAATGTGGTGGATAAAAGAAATCTAGAGTGGTCCTTGAGCTTCCGAGATCACCGGGCTTACTTGTGAAGCTCCTTGCACCTTTGTGTATACAAGAAATGAGTGTATAAAGGTTGGAAGTGGGTGGATGATGGTGGTTGGGTGGCGGCCGAATGGTGGGGGTTATGGAGAGAAGATGAGTTGGTTGTAGGGTGTTTATGAAAGAGAATGATTAACTATTGAATCTATTTATAAACCATGTTCTAGTTTTATCCTCCATGCAAAGTGTCCTCTTGATTACCAACATTTGGGATTAAAATACTAAAAAAAGTGGAAGTGGGTCACCCCCATGGGTGACCGTCAAGGGGGGGGGGGGGGCTAAGGGTTGGTTTTCAAATGGATAGTTACTAATTAGTTAGATCTCAAGTGATAAGTAAGTGTATTAGTGTGTGTGTAATAACATAAAGGGTGTTAGGGTAATCGGGGACCCTTGCTAGCTCAGAAAAGTGAAAACTATGTCTTTGACAATATTTTTATGTTCCGGGTAAAGTCCGGTTGTTTGGTTGGATATTGATCCGTTAAAGTGTTAAGTGAAGCTATAAAGTGTTATTTATATTATTTTTAGTGACACAATAAATTACCAACACTTTGGAAAGTGTCTATTATTATTTTACCAAGCTTTTTCACTCTACTAGTTATGTTAAATGCTGAATTTTTGCATGTAGTGCAGAATTTTGTAATTAAAGCATGTTTTAGGCACTTCCGGTCACTATAACTATCACCTAGTGACATTGTTCTATGGTCCTCACCTCCCTACACTCCTTACTAGTGTAGTAATCTATTCCCGGCTCATACTGGCCTCAGAGACAATGTCTGTCTAGTGCTGGCAATGTCAGCATGTTTACTGGGTTATCCGTTCACTGTGCTAACTGTGCTTTTGTGCATCAAGTTTATCACTATTGTTTTGTGTGTAACAAATAAAGTGACAGAAATAAAGTATGATGCATGAGTAAGTATGTATCAGAAAACAAAAAGCAGTTTGTTCGTAATTGTAATTAAGCACAGTAATTAAGCACTAATTAAATATTAATTAATATGTACGAATACCTGGTTTGGTGAGGGTTGTCACAGATTAGTTCTTCTGACCTCTTGTTCTCATACCCCCGAACAAAATGGTGTTTCCGAATGGAATAACCATATTATTCTTGAAATGACTCGAGCTCTTCTAATTGAATCTCATGTACCTACATCTTTCTGGCTAGAGGCGGATGCAACTTCTGTGTATCTCCTAAATCGGTTTCCTATTAATGCTGTTAAGTTTAAGACTCCCTTAGATTATCTATCTAAGTCTGCTAGTATTCCCCATCCTCTTACACTTGGACCTCGAATCTTCGGGTGTACAACATTTGTCCACATACCAAAAACCAACAGAGATAAGCTTGGCCCATGTGCTGAGAAATGCGTATTTGTCGGCTATGGGATCGATCAAATAGGTTACCGGTGTTATAATCCAAAAACTCGTCAAATGTTCAGCACAATGAATTGCAACTTTCTTGAAACAAAATACTTCTATAACACCCAACTCAGTGGTCAGGGGAAGAATGAATGTATTGACACTCTGAGTTGGCTAACTCAACCTCCATCGTATGAAGAAGTAACAACAGAATACCATCACAGTACTTTGAGTCAGTCACCTTCAAACACAACCACATAATCTGCGGAGCACAGTGCCACTAAAGAAAGTCCATCCAACGTGATACAAGAGGTAAGAAATACTGATAACTCTGAGTGTACTATGTGTTATAACTATGAGACAACATGGGAACACATAAAACCGACAACAACAGAACCTCCAGAACATGTTGAACCAGATGTTGAACAGGTTGAACCAGTTGTTGAAGAGGTTGAACCAGTTGTTGAACATGTTGAACCAGATGCAGTAGAGACAACCGGAAGATACTCTCTATCTTCAAGAGTAAAATAGAGGAGTTCCTCCTAAGAGATACTCTCCAAAAAAGGTGGCTCCAAGGTATAGGTATCTTGTGGCAAATATTGCCACTGGAAATTTGGCTAAGGAAGGTAAAGCATTTGCCGCTACCTTGTGCTCTGAACAAATGCCATGTACAACACAAGAAGCCTTGAAGTCTAAAGAGTGGAAAAAAGCCATGGAAACCGAAATGGAAGCACTCAAGAAGCATAACACATGGGAGAAATGGAAGCATTCAGGGGGAGAATGAATGTATAGACACTATGAGTTGGCTAACTCAACTTCCATCATATGAAGAAGTAACAATAGAATACCATCACAGTACTTTGAGTCAGTCACCTTCAAACACAACCACACAATCTGCGGAGCACACTGCCACTGAAGAAAGTCAATCCAACGTGATACAAGAGGTAAGAAAACTTATAACTCTGAGTGTACTATGTCTTATAACTATGAGACAACATGGGAACACATAAAACTGACAACAACAGAACCTCCAGAACATGTTGAACCAGATGTTGAATAGGTTGAACCAGTTGTTGAAGAGGTTGAACCAGTTGTTGAACATGTTGAACCATGTGCAGCAGAGACAATCGGAAGATACTCTCTCCCTCCAAGAGAAAATAGAGGAGTTCCTCCTAAGAGATACTCTCCAGAAATGGTGGCTCCAAGATATAGGTATCTTGTAGCAAACATTGCTACTAGAAATTTGTCTAAGAAAGCTAAAGCATTTGCCATTACCTTGTGCTCTGAACAAATGCCATCTATAACACAAGAAGCCTTGAAGTCTAAAGAGTGGAAAAAGGCCATGGAAACCAAAATGGAAGCACTCAAGAAGAATAACATCACGGGAGAAATGCAACCTTCCACCAGGAAAAAAACCAGTGGGATGTCGGTGCGTGTTTTCAATCTAACACAGGCCTGATGGCACTATTGAAAGATACAAAGCACGGCTGGTTGCAAAGGGTTATACTCAGACTTATGGAATTGACTACTCTGAAAACTTCTCCCCAGTAGCCAAAATCGATACAATCAGAGTTCTTTTTCAATAACGACCAATAAAGGTTGGCCTCTTCATCAATTTGATGTAAAAAATGTCTTCCTTCACGGAGAACTGAACGAGGAGGTCTATAAGGATGCCCCACCGGGATTCAATGAGAATTTCAAGGCTGGAGAAATATGTCGGTTAAACAAATCTCTGTATGGGCTTAAGCAGTCTCCTAGAGCTTAGTTTGGAAGGTTTACCCTTGTTATGAAGAAATATGGCTTCAAACAAAGCAATCCTGACCATACTCTATTTTGGAAACTTAGGGGTAGTCTTGTGACCTGCTTAATTATCTACGTTGATGACATGATACTTACTAAATGATGAAGAGGAAATGTCAATGTTAAGAGATAAACTTTTTTCGGAGTTCGAGATGAAAGACCTGGGAAGATTAATGTATTTCCTTGGAATTGAAGTTCTAAGATCTAAATGTGGCGGTGACGGAGGTTGGTACCCATATAAATGTTAGTGGTCGATGCTTTAGTTGGTTTGGAAGTTTTGTTACTTAAAAAAGTTTATAAGTTTACTACATCATCACAAAGAAGTCATAGTAGTTTGACCCTTAGGGGTCTTATTACAAACGTGGTCCCATAGTTTAAAAAGTGTCCAACATAGTTTTTGTTACACAAGCATAATACTACCACCTGACATTACTAGCCAAACTTCTCCGAAGCCGAACTCATGTACCTATAGAACACGTTAAAATCAAGTGTCAATACACAGGAGGGTGAGTTCAGATATAATTTTTGTAATGTTTTGTTTAAGGGAAAACTTCCTTATTTAACCCTTAATGGTCTGTAAACATTTACATATTTAAAACATTTTCATGTGTTTAAAATAAGACATTTATTTTAATAAAAATAATGTCATTGTAATATGATTTGAAAGTTGGAATGCACCCTATTTCATATAAAAATCTCATTGTAATGTGATATGAAATTTGGAATGCACCCTGTTTCATATTTAAAAATGTCATTGTAATTTGATATGAAATTTGGAATGCACCCGATTTCATATTTAAAAATGTCATTGTAATTTGATATGAAATTTGGAATGCACCCTATTTCATATTTAAAAATGTCATTGTAATTTGATATGAAATTTGGAATGCACCCTATTTCATATCAAATTGTCATGGAAGGTTTCATCCGAAAGAGCTCCACAAGCTTGTTTCCGATGAAAACTTATACTCATGACTTTGGATTAAATGATATTAAATTTTCGTTATGATTTCAGTTTCGTACGTTTACAAGACATTACGAGCTATATAAAAAGATTGAGGGATTAATCAATACTAGATAACTCAAGAATGCCAATTCGTCGCTATGTAGATCGGAGCGACCGATCACGACGGGGTGTCAACCCAATAGATCTATTAACGATTCCACACGTATATGACTTAGTGATTAAAACGGCTATGATGCATCTAATGCATGTGGTCAATAACTACATTTAGTGATTAATATCGGAGGTTGTACAAGTTGCGGTATTCTCGCGGAGACTGGGTCGAACTTGTACCAACCAAATTTATTTTACTTCATGATCATTGTACCCCTAACGCCGTTTATTTTCCCTAGTTTCCTCCCCAAAACCAGTGTAATATATTTTTAAACTCGTTTATCCCGAAAAATAGTTTAAGTTGAACATCTTCTTGAGTTCATAACACATTATAATACTCTAAAAATCGTATTCTCAATGAAAATGCATTTTTATGTATTTTAAAAGCATATTTTACATGAAAACATATACTTTGCTTTTAACGACATGTTTTTCTCCGAAAAAACATTAAATAAGATAGTAAAATGACGTTTTAGTGAATTCTCACTAAAATACATTTATTTGAAATCATGTTTTATATGAAAACATATATTCATTCTTTTTAAAGACGTGTTCTATATCTGGAAAATAGTTAATAAAACAGTAAAAAGTGAGGTTCTGTGACACTCACATTTGGGTGCGTTTTAAAATTATCGCTATCCCTTGGATCAAATCCACATATCCTAATTTAGATAAAAATAATCTATTAACTAATTTTTCTAAAAACAATCAAGTTTCTCTGTCGCATAGGATATTCACATATTTTTGAATATTTTTAAGAAAAGTCTTTATATAAATTATGTTGGGATTTATATATGTAATTTCATTTACACATATATATATATATATATATATATATATATTAAGGTTTTTGCGATTCGAACGATTTTGTTGGTGACTTTTTATCATGTCTACTTATTCGCAATATATGTCTATGAGTTGCGCTTTATAACATATATGCATAAGTATGGACATATTCGACATATATACATATATACGTGTATTAATATATTCATAGAATATTCATCAAAATTCACACGCCAAGTTATTTGACACATATATATCATGTTTAAAACACTTAATATATTTAAAATAACTTATTAGTTTGTATTAAACATATTTGTCATATAAATCACAAAATTTCAAACATAATGCGCATTTCTGATCTAGTTTACCGTTAGCACAAACGTCTAAACTTATCATTATTTCATATCATCATGAATTCACTTAGCAAATCACATTACATATACTCATAATTCACCTATCAATTAAAATACACATAGTTCATCCTTTGAACATCCCGTTTTCGTGTACGTTGAAATATGCGTTATTTAACGTTTCGGTATCGTTTTGGGCGTCGGAAGTCACGTATGACCAACCAAACACCAAAATATTTTATTATAAGTTAAAATACTTATATTTATTATACGAAATCAGTTTCAAATCAAATTAAAACAGTTTTATAAAAATCACTTAAAAAACCGATTTTTACGGTTTTTAATGCATAGTTTCGTACCGAGCTTTACAGGAACCATCCCAAATCATCAAGACTTGATATTTTAACATAATACATGTTACCTACTGATTAAACTAAAATTTTTAACCACATATATGCAGGTCTTATAAAAAGCACAAAAATCATGTAAATAGCACCCGATTTACTACTTTTCAAGCCTAAGGTACAACATGCAAAGCTACCAAATTATGACATAATTTTTATAACTTTAAAATACTTCAAATAACTTTGTTTAACATGTTTATTTACTGATTTGGTTGATGTTTAACATATCACAACAATTTCCCTTTTTATGATGATCATTAAGCATCCTACAAGTCTAAGTTCATGTGTTTTAGGCACATTTATGTCATATTCATATTCTAGCTCTTTAAAAATTCATTCTTTAATTTATGATAACCTATGACATATTTAAAACATCTTGTTCAATCATTCATCCATTATAACTAAATCATCACACATGCATTAAACTCTAACAATCAAGAACATGCATTCAACTTGTAAACTCAAATACAAGACCCAAAACTTTTAGCCATATATACACTTTGATATTCATTTTATTTTAAATCAAAAACCAAGTTCCATTCATTCTTTAATCATCTAACACATAAACGTTCGACCTTGTTTATTCAAGAAGTCGTCTTTCAAGCATCTTATCAAATAAAATTCAAAATACAAACAACTACATACATTAAAATTTTCGGCCAACATCTCATATTAATATCTTCATATTTTTATTTCATAAAAATTATTAGATTGGTTTGTTTTGAAGAATAGTGAAAATCCAAGCAACCGAGAATCAAGCTCATCTTCATTATCATCAAGAATGTTGTTAAAAGAAAAAAAAGATTTTTATACCTTTCAAGATTGAAATGGGTTTTGGATGATGAGATTTTTGGTAGAAATAAGCTTGTTCTTCCTTGAAATCGCCTTGAAATCAACTTTGGATCTTGAGAATGACTTGAAACTAACTTCAATCAACCATGAACTTGATGGAAAAAGTTTGGAAAAGTGAAATGTGTATGTATAGAGGGGTGTTCGGACGTAGCTTATGAAGAAGAAGAGAAGAAGAAGAAAAGATGAAGTTTGAAAGATTTGATCTTGGAAAAGATTATTTAAAGTGTGTTGGTAGATCTGGATTGATTATGTTTCATAAAAATTGCAACACATGGCAACAAGGGGGTGAGGTGGTGGCCACACCTAGCCGCCACATACACTCCACACTCACACATTCTCTCATATATATATATATCATAATACATATATTCATGCATAATATAGGTAACTACTGATTACCGGGTATTTTATTTTGCGTTTTATTAGCGTTTTAAGGCGTGTAAATTATTTTTAATATTCTATAAAATAAAACTCACCAAAATATTATTAAATAATATTTCGTTCACCTAAACTGTGACACCTGTGTCACTTCAACCATCGAACAAAAACCAAACCAATGAAATATTGTATTTCATACTTGGGATTTGTATAAATATGTGTACCATTTGCACATATCAACTCTTGTTCGATTTCGGGCTCTAAATCACTTTCTGGAAGGTTATACACGCACTGATGCGTCAATATAACCAGTTTAATGCAACAAACACTCCGAAATAGTGAAATAGGCTTAACATACCTTAAATAACCTTTACATAACTTAGAAATAAGTTTTGGAAGGTTTGGTGTGCCGAAATCAAGTTTATTCGCTTACAGGGACTAAATTCGACAAACTACGAAAGTATGCCGATTCGTACTGTAACGGACATTACGGAACATGATCATAAGTTAAAAATACCCTAAATATCCTTTACATAGCTTAGAAATAGGCTTTGAGGAGTTCGGTGTGCTAAAATAAACTTTTTGGTCTTTCAAGGACTAAAAGCGTCAAAAAGTGCATAAGTTTGCATTTTCACGCATATCTTACGTTCTGAATACATCCGGACATCCAAAAATTTAAGTAATCATTAAAATATTATGTTTTAGTGAT